>NC_056733.1:1144166560-1144349060 GCF_019279795.1 Protopterus annectens | reverse complement strand
TCGTAGGGGTGTATTATCAACATGGTAATTAGCTGGGATAGCTGATTTCCCAAAAGGTACAATTATGCATTTCTTAGCATTGAGTTTAAGACCATGACTTTGGTACCATTTATTAGTCAGAGATAGATATTCTTGAAGAATGCCAGTGTCTGCAGAGGAGTTGATAATATCCCCCAGCTTGCAATCATCTGCAAACTTAGTCAGCCATAAACCTTCAGCAATTGCTTCCATTTCAGAGAAATAGATGGCACAAAGGAGGGGTCCCAGTACCCGGCCCTGGGGGAATCCATTAGTGCCTGGCTTCTTGGTAGAGCTGGTCTCATCTATTTTGACATCCTGAGTCCTATCAGTGGCCATCCAGTAGGTGATCAAAGGGTTTATACCTAAATTAGTGAGCTTGTCTATAACACCTGGGTGGGTTATTGTATTAAATGCCTTGGCCAGGTCAAGGTAAGTTGTGTACTCAGTCTTACCTTCATCCAATGCTTTGGTGACCCTCTCAAAAAAATCCACCAGATTTAATAGGCATGAACTTCCTTTAACAAAGCCGAACTGTGATGGGTACAGTGTTTGCAGGTTAACTATGTCCTCATTTATCGTATTCATGATGGTTCTTTCCATGGCCTTACATATGAGGCTGGTAAGACTTACGGTCCTAAAGTTACCTGGATCAGTGGTCGGACCTCAAACCTTCCTTATGTTCGATAATTAGTTTGAAGCCCAAGTGCTTAAATCAAAACTAAGAGGCTTAGAATAAGAGTTACAATTTGATCAGGCTAGTAACAAGAAGTAATAAATACAGCAGAAAAATGCAACTGAATACTTTGAGAACAAGCAGCAAAAAGCAAAATAAAGTAGGAAAAACACAGATACAGGAAAAGAAGATAAATAAAGTCTATTTTTAAGTAAGTAGGAAGAGTGGAAACAGAAGATAATTCAAGTATACGAGACTAATCAAATAATCAGCTGGGAGCTGTGGTCAGAGAAGGCTCTAAGGTCAACAGAGATTAGACTGAAGACCTGGACGTTGGTCTAAAAAAAAAAGCACAAGAGTTCATGGAAGTACTAGGGTCACTAGCACCTCAGGTGGAGTTGAATAATGTCAGTGCCTCAAAACAACATGTGTAAGGACTACAGATCAGATATGTGACCAAGCCAGGGGTGAATATAAGATACATAAGAAAAGCTAGTGGTGGAATGCAGACATCCAGAAAGTCATCAAAAGAATGAAGGAATGCAGAACAAATGGGAAATAGAAAAGACTGACCAGGCTTGGAAGGAATAGTAACTGGTTAACAAAGAGGCTAAGACAGGAGTTGGAGTAGCAAAGAACAAGGCATCAGAGGCCCTCAGCATCTGATAAGTGACTCAGTGACTGGCACAAAGAAATATCAGGTTGCAAGGCAAAGACAGAAAGATAAAGAAGATAGCCAGACACCCTTTATAAGGGATGCCAGCAACAACCTGCTCACCAATCCACAGGACATCAGGAAGGAGTACTTCCAGCAGCTTCTGAATAAAGAAAACCCAGCATAAGCTGTACTGCCCCAGGCACAGCCTATGATGAGAAAAGAGGAGGAGCCCCCCCAAGAAGAAGTAAGAACAGCATTAAGGAAAATGAAGTCAGAGAAAGCAGCATGCTCAGATGAGGTCACAGCAGAGATGATCAAGATGTTGGATGAGATAGGGGAGAAGTGGCTCCTGGATGTAGTCAAAGCAGTATGGAGAGAAACACATATCCTAGATGACTGGAGAATAAACATACTAGTGACAGTGTTCAAGAACAAAGCGGACATTCACAACTGTGGGCAGTTTACAGTTATCAAATTCCTATCATACTGCATTAAATTTCTGGAGAGGGTGATTAATCAATGAGTAGTATAAAATAAGATGACAAATGAGCAGTTTGGATTCAGATCAGGATGCAGCACAACCAACCAAATTTTTGCTTTGCAGTGAAACAGATACTTAAAGACTAAGAATTTCAGCAAAGGGTAGGGGAATGGAATGCAAAACTGAAGGCACAAGAAATCGGAAGAAACCGAAAATTCATATAGAAGGGAAAACAATGGAACTGGTTAACAGCTTCCAGTATCTAAGTGGGAGGTTGAGGAGAAAGGAAGTCTGAATGAGAAGGTCAAAGCTAGAATCAGAGGGTCTGCAGCCAACTGGCATGGACTGTCAGGGGTTTTGTATGACAGAAGAATGCCAAAGTAGCTGAAATGCAAGGTGTACAAATAATGGTATGACCAGTGTTACTGTATGGTACAGAAATCTGGGCAGTAAAGGCAGAGCAGATGAGGAAGCTAGAAGTGATAGAGATGAAGTGTCTGAGATGGGTGGTAGGATGCACACTGTGGGTCAGACAAAGAAATGATGACATAAGAGAAGAAGCCAAAGTAGCTCCTGGCGGTTTGGGCACATGTGCAGGAAAGCAGAAGACAATCTGGTGAAGAAGATTTAGGACAGACAGGAAAATTGTGTCAAATAAGACTTGCAACAGTCAGGCATGACTGTCAAAGAAGGTAGGAAAGTGGTAGTCAATTGGCAAAGATGGGACAAGTTACACAACACCCCGACCCCTTGTAGAAAATAGGAAAGGGGGGTGATGATAAAGCTGGAGTTGTTCAAACATCAGATGACTACTTAGTCATCTCCATATTACAACAGGAAGACCATTAACATTTTCAGCCATTTTGCTGCTGAACAATGAGTGAAATGATGTTCCTAGAACTGAGCCCTGGAGAAAGATGAAAGAGCAACTGCTGCACCTCATAACAGAAACTAAGTGATTTGATACACAGCAATGACTCTCAATTGCACAGATTTTTGCCTCATATTTTGGGTTTGTTTTTCATAAAATTGTAGTTTTCTGGCAAATTAGTAGCAAATCATTTAAGATTGAAGTTAAAAAATGATTGACAGACAGCTGAGTTTGAGACGTCATACCCTTCAGTTAATTCATGCTAATGTAAATCCTGCTATTCTATCAACTTTCTAAGTTTGTAAGACCAATATTTAAAATATTGTTCCTATTTCAGGACCTTTGTCCCACTTTTATTTATGGCTTTGCCCAGATTTCTTGCTCTCAGAATTTGAGAGGTATGTACACAGCTCAGAAACCAGGTGCATGAGTGATAGCCAACTCCCTCTAATGAAAGCCTTTTCATGAGGAGTAGATTATTGTTTCAAAATCTTTAGATAGGTCCTGAAAAATGTGTGAGGTATAGCAAACTTGATCAAGTTTATTAATGATATTTTATTTTATTTTATTTGACTGTGTTATCCAGACTAGAGCACTAATCTCAGGCAACCACTTCCCATCTCAGCTTGGGACAGAATAGTACGACAGATTAAAGAGAAATCATGGGTTCACAGGTTCATAGGTGTATATTAGCTGGTGACTACTGGGACCTTTGTAAGCCTAGCTATGCAACCCAAATGTATACCATGAGTTATTGTGCCTTAAAGGTTATTTTAAGAGGGGTGTATGTTAGTTAGGGAATGATATAATGGCTGCCTCTGTCCATCAGAGACATAGATATCAGACCAGGGGTAAATTTCTGATTTCCCATTCACTGGTCCAGGTTGTACTTGAATAGGGTTAGAGAACAGCTTTGCTTCACATGGATGTGAAGCCTATTTCAGAGAATGGGAATTGTCTGAGATATATAATTGTCCCTCTGTCTTATTTAAGCTTCAAGCAAAGTTTAAATTGTTAGATCCAGTAGTTCTGGAGCTGTTCATTTTGCAGATATGCAAAATGTCCATCAGAGCTTGAGCCAAGAATGCCTTGTATGCCAGACATAAATCCATCTCTCAGCAGTCTGTTTATGTTTATGCTCTGCATTCTTTTTGTGAGGAATCTCTGTGGACATTCCAGATGTTGCCTGTGCCTGGTCTCTAGCCTGTCCATCGCTACTGATGCTTCATCAGAATGATGAACAGCTGGAGAGTTGGATGCTTTTAAAGACTGCTGCTGAGACAAAAGTATCAGACATGGGACTCTCAGATGTAAAGCCAACTCTTGTGGCAGAGAGGATGCAATCAGCCTTTTGTGGGAGTGAAGTCAGTATGTCAGGGTTTTTCAAAGTCACTTTGCTAGCATCTTTAAAGATGTTTGCCAAAAGTACCACCATCCAAAAGTATTGCAAAGTAGACCTGTGGGGCTTCTGGAGCCTCTTATGTGGAAGGAGGGTTACAGGGTCAGTGGGCTATCCCTACTACTTTGCATTATTTCCAAGTAGTCCCAACCTTCAAGTCATCTGTGGGAAGTTTCTGATTTCTTTATCACTGTCATTTTTTACAACAGACTGCAAAAGGGGCAGTGGATCTAGGTTTTAATTTTAAACTATACATTTCTGCATCTTTTTGCTGGAGGGGAATGTAAACAAAAGAAGACCACCCATTTTGTGAAAGTTGCACTAGTGGGAGGCTTTAAAGGGACTGTGGTGTGTCTGACCTCTTGTGCAGTGACACCTTGGAAACCTAAGCAATCACGAGCAGCCAATTCTAACACGGAAAGTATCATACTAGGAATGCAACATGTAGCACTGATGAAAACTCCTCAAATGTGCTGTTTGGTTTAGTGCTAATACTGATACTGACAATCCCTTTGACTTTGACAGACTAGGCGCCTGAAAATCTAGGGATGGGTTGGCCTGGTCTGGCACTGACACTACAATGGCTGGCATTGACATTGCAGCTAATGACCAACACCTGGGACTAGTGCCATGAGCACCACTGATGGCAAGACTATGGCCATTAATGGGATGAATTTTAAGGAGATCCTCATCACCTATAGCTCTGACACTCCTCCATAGAGCATCATAATTGACACTGTACCGCTTGGCAATAATATTGGTTCTTACACTGGGGATCAACACATTTGGGGTGTTCATGACTGAAAGAGACTATAAAAACTGATGTTCAAGTGAACGGGAGGTGGAGTAGACAATGGACATCACACTACAATTGAATCCCTGCCACAAACAGGTGGAGAAAGGAAACCTGTATGAGTATGCCTCAACCCAACCATCGGCATGGCCTTGCTAACCTGTTATAATCAATGTCAGAAAGGATAGGAGAAGAGCAAAATTAGATATTGACTGTCCAAAAACTCTTATACCTCCAAAAATCAAATAGTCCTATAACATTAGGGAGAGAGATCTAAATATAGTTTAACAAATAAATAAGACAAGATGGAAGTTTAGATTTGTCATGCAGTGCATACCCAGTCTCTGAAACAAACATCTTCTCCAATGTAAGCAGTGAGACGCACCATCTGCCTTTAAAAAAGAGCTGGACAGCTGGATGGATATTCCTAAATTCACCCCTAGAATGACTGGTCTGTTCCTCCTTGAAAAGGGAGGTAAAGCCTAATGGTCAATATTACCAAGCCAGAAATGGCTTTCTAGCTCAGTTGTCTTGTAACCCATATGATTCTATGATCTGAGTGTAGCTAACCGTGAGCTCTAATGCTCATGGAAACAACCAGATTACAGTACTACTAATGGAGTCAGTCTGACAGTTTCTGACAAAGTGTCAGAAATAGCAGATTTTTTTGTATAGATTCATCCATTTTAGAAGTCAAAAACTGGATAAACCTCACTGACAGAAAAAGAAAAGAGATGCTTCTCCTTTTCTAGAATACTATCAAACACAATATGGAAGACTGCTTGGAGAAAGTCGCAGCAATGTGTGAAGCAGAGCTCCATATCATGGAAATTCCAGGGTGGGTGAAGGGGTGAAATGCCTTCAAAACCCTTAAAGTGTAACAGTAAGCATTGAAATGTTTATTTTTATTTTTCAATGTGTTGAGATTTTAATGCGTTTCAAAAGGGGCTCTCACGGTTCTGATGGGGAGCAATGTGGTAACCAACCTCAAATATTTTCTATGGTTCTCTTTTCTTGGACATGCAGCATTTTAATGAATTATTTATTTTCATCCTGTTGAAGTGTAACCCTTATACCATTTTTCACAGACTGTTTTATGGAACTTAGAGTAAGATATTTCCTGCGGCAGCAGTCTCTGTCTTCCATACAGACTGTACTGATGACCATATCATACAGCTAGTCCCATTTCGGTCCATAAGTTCAGAGGTGAATACTCTCCTAACTGCCTTTGTGGGCCATTTCAAGCCTAACCAATCTCATTAGATAAAATTACCCATACTTACTTCCACATATACCTATCAACTGTTGAGACTTTCACAGATTGTTCTGAATTTTGTCTCATTTTTTTTATCTTTTTGTCATAAAATTTGTGTTTTTTTGGCAAATTGTTAGAAAAATATGTATTTGAACATGTATAAAGTGCTAGTTTAAAAGCAAATAGTATATAATGCATTTTATTCTATTTACAATATGGCAATAAGAATGATTTTACATGTAATTGCTTGAAGCTTTGGAGCTGCAGTGTATTTGAACTCTGACCCTGGCAGTAGCCAGCTCAGCAAGCTTATGTTTTTCACTAATGATTATTTGCTGGGTCAGGAAATTAAATGTATAAAGCATTGAAAATCTTCTTCCTTCCTCTGGGATAATTGGCCTTGTGAATGTTATCAAAGATAAGACACAGCTGCTAAAGTAAAGTTGCAAGAAGAACAAAGAAGTATATTACAAGACTGAACCAAATATTGTATTCGAACAGGCCTGAAACCTTGAAGGAGTAACATTTACAGAAAGACATTATAACTAACCAGGTGCTTTGCAAGGCTGTATTATTCCCATGGGAAAACTTTTAAAATGTATAACATCAGCTTTTTCTTATGAATAGAATATTGTAGACCATAGTGATGTAGGTGCCCTGTGACTAACCACGTCAGTAAGGTGGGCACAGCTTGAGTGTTAAACCTATATAAAATTGTGTATTTCCTGCATCATGTCAGACAAAACTCTGTACTTGTATGGTTTTTTGCCTCCTGGTGTACACTAGTAAACTTTTGCATCTGAGCCTCCTGTGTTGTTATCATTGTTTTTATTTAACAGTTTGGTCCTTCGGTAAACGGAAGCCCTCAGACAGCTACAGATCAGAGTGCACCGGTGGTCGAATACTGCGCAGGAGAAGCTACCGAAATGGTTCTTCTTGAAACAAAAGACCTCCGACTGAATTGTCGCTTTGAGAGGCTGGCCACTTTCTGATCTGGCGTCAAGAGCGGTCTCGGACTGGTCAACCCAGGAGGCTCAGGTAGGAAGATATTTGCCTTTTTTCTGTTTTAGATCAGGGACTAGGTTACAGTAAATGTCATTGTCAGAGATTTGTTATACAGATCAGGGACAAAAAGGAAATTACTGTATATTTTGTCAGAGATCAGGGAAACAGAATAAGGTAGGCAGTTATTCTAGATAAACTGTGTAAGGAACTGAAATACCACGTGGAAAAGGGTTACGTAACATTTCTTTTAGAATGGGAAATCAGTGCACTAAAACTCAAAAGATCCGCTCCTAAACTGACGACGCAAAATATATGCAATTACAACGGGCTGATAATGTAAGGTATTATACAAAATGGGTTAATAAATACGGATTTGATGGTAAATTAAATAAGATTTCATTAGTTAAACTTTTAAAACAGCTTAAATCTGACGAGAAGGTCAGGCAAAAAACAACAGCGATTAGGCATTCCTCATGCACACAGGTGGATTGAGGAAGTAAACCCAAGGGAACAGAAAAAAAAAAAATAAAAAATTATTTTTAGACAAAGAGGATAATAATATAGTAATAACGACCCCTCCCTCCTCTCTCCTCTGCCCTTTTCAGGATCAGGATAGGAGAGGGACAGGGTGTCCCTCCATCCGTTATCCCAAAGAACACTAAACACTAAAACCATTTGTTAGAGATCCTATAGAAACTAGACGTGTACGGACAAAACAACACTTGGGACACAGACTTATATCAAATAGGAGAAACACACTAGACGAGAGAGGAAGAAATCTGTCCACTAATCGAGGTACCAAATCCTCAGGCAGGACAGGACGGCAAAGACCCCAACCTCTTCTAGTGTGCAGACCATGACACCTGAAGATATTTGAGAAGTTACAGAGGGAATCCTCATCCAAAAAAGTTATTACAACAAGTACACATGAGACTAAGTTACAGAGAGAATGGGAAGAAAGTGAAAAGGGAAGAAGACAGAAAGTGTAGTTAGATCATTGGCGCGGTTGTGGCGCACGATCCCTCGCTGCACAGAAGCAACCCTCCACATAGTGGCCTTAGAATTAAGACAACAGAGTGAGTCTTACAGACCCGACAGGAGGGAAAAAATGGAAACCTAGAGCAGATTGGACTTGCATTAACCAATGCATACAACAAGAGAATGAAACTGTAGATGGGTACTATGGTAGATTATTGAATGTTTCAATAACCATAGTGGTATGGCTATTCCTGAAAATCAGACACATGATACTGTGATAAACAGCAACTGAAAATGCTTTTAAAAGGTTGCATTGCACCTATCAGTAGCTTTATTACAAAGCATATGATAGATCATCGAACAAGTAGGCTACAAGCCTTACTTGAATATGCTAGACATGCTGAAAGACACTTTAATAGTAAAAGGAAAAAGAAGACACGAGCTGAGGTCTTTGTAGTACAGGCAGGTAAAAGTAAGAAAAATACCCAGGAATAGACAATCTGACAAAAGGTCAGAAGATTTTGAAGAGAGAAAAAGAAAGGTGAGTGCTTTAGTGAAAGAAAGGACATTTAGCAAGGGATTTCAGGCTAAATAAAAAGGTGACTACAGAAAATAAAGGTGATGAGGACTGACTATATGATAGTGATGAAAATCAGAAATCATCAGAGAAGGAAAACAAACAAACAAAATAATATAATATAAAAATCTTATACAAAAATTGTAAAGATTAGTATTACCAACCAATACTGAAATAATATATACATATCTTCCATCACCAAAATGTTAAGGGACTTAAATGGTGATCAGGACAACTGGTCAGGACAATTTCTATATATAGAAAACAACCTATATAGGTTATCTCTATATAAATATATATATGTGTGTCCACCACATTCCTGTTGAAATTTTTGTATATACATATACAATTTCTATATATAGAAAACAACCCACATAGGCTATTTCTATACAAATATATATATATGTGTGTCCACCACATTCCTGTTGAAATTTTGTATATACATAAAAACAAAATCAATAAAGGATATAATAGTCATAATGTGTATGCCCAATATATATATATATATATATATATATATATATATATATATATATATATATATATATATATACCCACACACTTGACCTACCAAATTCTATTCTAACATATTTAAACCGGGTTTAAATAAACCACCCAATTGAATTATCCACCTTTGTTCCATTTGATCAAGTTTTTGATGCCATCCGGCTTTAAAACCCTATGGAGGACCTGTCTGCTCAAGCAGCAGAACTGATATATAACACAGACTTGCTTTGTACTCTAGCCGAAAGATAAATGTGTGAACATATATACTGTTCACAGTTTTCTACAGTGCATGTTTTTGCACAACAAATAAGGATATAAAGTAGCTATTTGTAAATGTTTAGCTCATACAAGCAACAGGATAGAATCAAAAAAAAAGGAAAAAGTCAGATGCAGCTGCAAAGCAAGCAGCCCAAGCAGCCTCAGACTCAGAAACCTTACTTTTAACCGAGGAATTACAAAACCCTCTGAGATTTTTAGATCTAGAAATCAGACAAAATGGTGTATATCTCAAAGAAACAATATTGCCATCTAATTTATTTAGATATGCAGCTTTGTTGAGCCATGGGCAGCCATGTCTCAGTGGGTATTAGCTAAAGTAGAAAACTGTTATTTTGTTTTGAAAAAGGCATACAAATGGCTACCTGATAATTGGTCAGAATTACCTCTAGGTAAGATAAATGTAAGAGATGTAGCCCAAAACCTGAAGATCCAATTGGAAAACCTGTAAATCCAGTGGTTGGAAGGACCATCATTCCATAAAAAATAAAGAAAAATTGAAATACTTCCAGCATATGGAGCAGTCAAATCGATCTGGGAGTTGAGAAAGCTGTCAAAACTTCTCGAAGTAATGAGCATAACTTTTCTGCTCCCGAACTAGTGACTGATGAATTGAATGCAACGAGAACTGTTGTGCTACAAAATCGAATGGCTCTTGACTTCACCGGGGAGGTGGAGGTGGGTGGTGTTTTGGCGCTCTTAATGCTGCTGCTCTCACCGACAATCGACACAACAATCGACATGGATTAATGACCACCTAGAGGTAATTACAGCCCATGAAAAGATTATTGCAAGATGTTGATGAATTCTGTAGATACTAAATTTGAATGTAATTGCTTGAAGCTTTGAAGCTGCAGTGTATTTGAACTCTGACCCTGGCAGTAGCCAGCTCAGCAAGCTTATGTTTTTCACTAATGATTATTTGCTGGGTCAGGAAATTAAATGTATAAAGCATTGAAAATCTTCTTCCTTCCTCTGGGATAATTGGCCTTGTGAATGTTATCAAAGATAAGACACAGCTGCTAAAGTAAAGTTGCAAGAAGAACAAAGAAGTATATTACAAGACTGAACCAACTATTGTATTCGAACAGGCCTGAAACCTTGAAGGAGTAACATTTACAGAAAGACATTATAACTAACCAGGTGCTTTGCAAGGCTGTATTATTCCCATGGGAAAACTTTTAAAATGTATAACATCAGCTTTTTCTTACGAATAGAATATTGTAGACCATAGAGATGTAGGTGCCCTGTGACTAACCACGTCAGTAAGGTGGGCACAGCTTGAGTGTTAAACCTATATAAAATTGTGTATTTCCTGCATCATGTCAGGCAAAACTCTGTACTTGTATGTTTTTTTGCCTCCTGGTGTACACTAGTAAACTTTTGCATCTGAGCCTCCTGTGTTGTTATCATTGTTTTTATTTAACACAAATCATTGAGGATAGTAAGTAAATTAACTTTCTAAGTTAATGAGTAATGTTTAAAAATTGACTCTATTTTGGGCCTTTGTCCACAAATTATTTTTGGATTTGTTCAGATTTCTTGTGCCTACAGGTTGAGAGGTATGGTCCTTTGTTCTATATTTATATACCACTCATAGGATAGTGCTTAGTTCTGGATGAGATTGTGATCACGTATAGTGAGTACCACTGAGTGTTTTTAGGTGCCATATTGCAGGAATAGAATTTAGGTGCTGCTGTCTCTTTTGTTTTGGATCCCAGTGCCACAATCTTTACAGAAATTGGTCCACTACATAGGGCAGGCCACTAAACACAATATGACATTTCCTGTATGGAACCAATGCAAGATCTAGTGAAGTATATAGGGATACTACAGCCAGAAGTGAAAGAGATAGTCTGACCAACAGACTGGCTCAAACACCAGGACTAAGACGACCATGCTTAGTTGGAGGTTAGGTCACAGACTCATTTTCTTGATGGCTGGCAGAGTTAACAGCCTTAACAAACTTATATTCCTTCATCTTGACAGACATTTCCTAATAAAAAACATGGAGCTCTCACTGACCCAGATGCTGCATTTACCAAACTTTAACCAGAATGAGTGACTCAGCTATGAGTCAATGAAGAATTCCCTAAACTCTAGTGGAGAAGACTTCAAGCTACATGATAAATAGCAGAAAAGTAAGAACCAAAAGGTTGTTTCTTCTTCAGGGAAGTGTCTGAAAGTGTTGATCAAACCATAAGAAATTTGAATCACACTTAGAGTGAATGTAGAATAGATTATTATCTTCCTACAGTGACAGTGTCCCATGTAGGACAATGTATGACACAAACACTAGAGGAATGGTCACTGCAAATAACAAGCCATGGATATCATCCATCCATCCATCCATCCATCCATCCATCCAGCCATCCAGAATTCTATTGTAAATGCAGGTCACTATCTCACAATAAGTCATAAACTATACAAGACCTGTGGAATTGTGAACAGCATTACAAATGGTGCCACTGGGCAAGGCCTGTCTGTCAGCCTATGATGTATGATCAATTTCCTGGATACTATATAAAGCAATAAAGATCCTCTGACCATTGGTGGTTTCAATTCAGGGTTACAGTAAGTCAGCTTGATGGGGATTTGACTATTCTGCTCAAGAAGTAACTTCATAGTGAGTCTATATGTGTCTCCTTCCTGTTGTACCCTTTGCAGCCATAATTTATCACAAAGTAGCAAGTCTACAGAGGAATCCTATGGGATAAAAAGGGGCACAAAAAAAAACCCAGCAAGAAACTGCTTTCATAAGATACAGTCATCGATACTGTACCGTAAATGGTATTAAAAGTTATCTAAGTCCAGTAGGTCAAAAGTAAATAATAGTACAGATAGGCATACTCAGAAATGAATAAGATACATTATGTGAATAACCAATCTCATACAACAGGGCTCAGTTCTGGGACCACTGCTTCTCAGACTTTTTTTTTTCATAAACAGGAATCTTATCTCACAGGCTTGGCTTAATAATATTTTCTGTGCAGATAACTTGGTCATCATAAGTATTGACCACTCACATGTAGCTGTTACGTCCAGCCTGGAACTGGACCTGTGCAAAATCCTAAAATACTTTTCAAGCATGGAATTTCATATTAATTGTAACAAGAATCTACAATACATAGAACTTTCAAAAACTTCAGACTCTTTCATCACAGCTGATCTGTTTGCTCATCAAACTGTGGTATAAATGAGATGGTCAGTAAACTGAAGTGGCTTACTCTGTGCTCTTATTCTCAAAAATGTACTTAGAACAATTACCAAAAGTTCTTCCCATTTGAGGACGAGATATACAAAGCACACCTTTCTTGTAAACGCTTCAAGTTACACTTGGAAAAGGCATAATACCTACCTTGAAATATCCGTCAATTTGTTTTATTAGTTCTGCCACTGATATTAAGGGCCTTTTACTAGGCTTCTGATGCATCTTGGTTCATCATAATCATTGAAGTGGACCTATGACATAGTCCATTGTTGAGCATGTCTTCCCTTTATGGAACAAAAGACTGGTGTCTGTCTAGATTTGCCATCCACGTTTCACACTGGATGTATGTCTGCCTGTCATATTCTCTATTTTAGCACATTCACATTGCTGCCCAAACCTTCATTAGGACACTACCATGCAGTGACACATGCATGCACATACGTACATCTAGTTACACGTGCATGCATATATGCTGCCATGCATGCAGCGGATTCTACCCTTGTGCTGTTCTCCATAGGCGGTGATAGTGTCTAGGCATTGCAGTAGTCTATTCACCTTTTAACCTCCTAAGGAAGATGAAATGGCCTTCTGCTGGTCAGATTTGCCTCTTTTGTCAAACATCCATCTTTTCAGGTCTCTAGGAGAGTCAACACAGATAGACAGCCTGCCTTCGTGTCCATATTCTGACTTGCTCACCCATGTGGTCACAAACCTGTACTCTAATGTGCCATACACTTGAATTACCATAAATAAATTCAAACTTGTGCACTAATATACAACATACTCAGACTACCTTAAATAAAACAAGCAGATTCATGATGTAGTCACCATAATGGAATATAACTGCATCACTCCCATCCATCCATCCATCCATCCATCCATCCATCCATCCATCCATCCATCCATCCATCCATCCACAACCCCTTTATTTCATTTTTGCACATGGCATCAGGGTGTCACTTTTTCAGGGACAGTCATCTGCAACCAAGGTTTACATCACCAGGTGGCTAGCCCTGCCTCAGTAGTTCTTCTACATCACACACTCACATGTGCACTCACACCTATGGCAAATTTGGAGTGCCCAATCCATCTACTGCATGTCTTAAGAATGTGGAATAAAACCAGAGCACCTGGAGGAAATGCATGCAAACAGAGGGAGGACATGCATACTCCACACAGAAAGCACCCCAGCTAAGAATCAAACCAGGGAACCTCTTGTTGTAAGGTGACAACACTATCCACTGTGCCACCCTTTATCCAGCACAGGTCATCTATGTTAAACGTCTCCTTCTTAGACCTCTTTCTCTCTTTAGCTAAGCAACTAAAATCTCATACAAAAAACAAAATGTTGACATCATTCAGTAATTCTCTTTGCTCTCTTGACATATCAAAAGACACATTAAAATGCAGTGCAAGAGAATTCACCATTTTTGGACTAAAATATTGGCATATTCTCTAAAGTATTACTCGTTCACTGTTTTCTGTGCAAAAATTCAATGTTAATTTAGGAAATCTGTTCCAGAGTGAAGCCCATTGCAATGCTGCTTGTCTTTTACTTATCAGCATATGTCACTAATGCTCAGAGACAGTGTTAATCATAGATCATTTTTAAACATACTTATGTGATGAAAATGTTCATATAAGACAGACATGATGCACCACCCAGGTCATCCACACATGTTCTCTTGTAGTGGTGCCATTTTTTATATCCAATATAAGTATCAGTTTTATATAGAGGATCTAGTACTTTGTTTATATACCTTCAGCTTTTAGCACCATTTTGCATCAATAAACAGGTCTACTTCTAATAATTGAAAGACCATTTACCAGAAACTGAATTTACAGAGGTGACAGCACCGAAATGTCAATTTGCCAAATGAGCTGACTATGAAATTTTTAACAGGGAACATATGCCCTTAGGCAACATGGGAAAATTTGCCCTTTTCTCCACTGTAGTGCAATCCCAGAGTTGGTATATTTAGTTTTGTGGGGTTGTAGCCCCCCCCTCACCTGGTTGGGTTTGACATACTGTGGTATGTTTCTTCATTGGGGGAGGAAAGTAAATGGTTTACAGAGAAGGGATGATAAGAGACATAGACTGTAGATATATATTTGTATAATCTTCTTAGACAAAGAGAGGGATAGCATAGCTTAGAATACACTGTGTAGATGGAAGGAAATGGAAATATAGCCAGTAGTAGAACAGGAACACGGCCGTGTGTCGATTAGGTGTTGCTTTAATTGAGACTAGAAATATTTCACCTAAAGTATTTGTTTAAGGACAAGAGGGATGGAGTTCCAGATTTTAAAGGTTTAGGATGGATACAGAGAGATTCATTAGCAGTAGTTATTAGGAATAATTATTGCATCTACTGAGCAGAGACCTGTTTGGTGAACATAACTAATAACCTCTTGATGCAAGAATTTTGCACAAAGCCTCAAATGATAGCGAAACAAAGGCCCAAAATCAGGAGAGATTTTAAATACTACTCTTATAAACTTAGAAAATTACAAGAATAACAGATGTTGCATTAGCATGCATTTTCAGAAGGATATGAATTCTGAATGTCAGATATCTGTCATTAAATGACCACTCCTCAACGATTTGCCAGAAGACCTTGAAAAGACAAAAACATGAAATATGGACATTCTGTGAAATTCTGGACAGTTTAAGGTTATGTTGGTAAGTAGTGCTGAAGGATGTGAGTGTGGCAAAGGCATTTCTCAGGTTTGTAGATAAGGTTATACATAGTAAGAATGACAAATGACATAAAATCAAGGACTGAAGCAGTTCTAGCCGGTGTAACTGTTTTAGTGCTTCACATCAGTGAGATTTGTATGTCACATTATCAGCCAATTAGATTAATTTGTTGTAGCATTGCCCAAGGAGATTGGTCTAGATTGACTGAAGATTAATCAGAATGGGTGCTGCATAAAGGAAAGTTATAAGAAGGAAAACTGAAGCAATGAATTTTCTAGCATTATCTTTTAGGTAAGGTTTTATCCAGATTTAATGATGTTTTTTACATCTTTTACATAGTAGTTACATTTCAAGTTGGCATCAATTATTATAGCAACTAGCTTAGTCTAGATAACTTATTCAATGTTTATGTTGTATGTGGAAGTCAGGGTGAAGAGGGATTTCTGGGTAGAGAGCTGTTTTTGGGTGAATAGGATAAGCTTGGATTTTAGGGGAGTTAGAAGAAGCTGGCAATCACATTTCAATAAAGGTTCATAGTTGCAGTGTATGCATTGTTTATTAGTACACATCAGAATGGAGTTATCCAAATGCTGGATAACTTTTGCATATTTGCTTGCTGAGTGGCATAGAGCCCTGGGAAACTCCCACTGCTATGGAAAGGAAACAAGTGACGTTACTTTGTCATTAAGTCCCATGTTGTCCACAGGACAAGTAATTGTCAAACCAAGTGATTGTGAGTGTATCTGAGCCTGGGGGAGACACTTTTGTAGCATTTTGTGTGTGAAACAGAACCAAAAGCATTTGCTAGATCAAGGAAGACTGTAAAGACTAGGCTGCTATAATTTCTGTTTTGATTTTTTGATTTACAGCAATTATGACGTGAAAGAGGGCTGTAGTAGTACGACAGTTAGGCTAGGGCAGACAATATGCAGCGCTGGAGATGCCCTATCTTAAATGAAGGAGAATAGCTGTCTTTGGATATATTTCTCAAGGGCTTTTGATATTGGAGATGGAATGCACCCCCCCCCACTGTGAAAACACAGCTGCCTATGCAGAATTGTTTACAGAAATCCTGTACAATCATGTCAATAAATGCACAGAGACAGCTGTGCCTACTTACAATAGGCCCAGAACTAACTCAAAAAAACAAACCCCCTGTGGAATCTAAGCATAAATAGGTTGTACAACAAAAGAAAACCATTATAGTACAGAATAAGAAGTCTTGCACCCACCATGATAAAAGCACATTCCTTAATCTAAATAAGCAGTTAAGGGGTTAAATTAAGTCTACAAATGCCATATTTGAGGTAAAGATAGTCCGCAGGCAAAGCACAACCACAAGACTTTCTATAGCTATGTCTGAAACTGCTAAGACAGCACACAGCAGTGAGCAGAACTGACTGAGAATGAACCCACCTACATGGAGCTTGAAGATGTAGTAAATCTGCTGGCTGACAAATTCATCTCCAGTTTTACCCCCACCCATCTCACAGGAAATATCAACCCCCCCAACTATTACTACTGAGCAGGTCCTAGATATGTTCTCCAAGGTCAAAAACATTGCATTAATGGGTCCTGATAACATCCCAGGATACCTTCTAAATAATCCAAAACATGATCTATCAGGACCACTGTAGTCCCTGTTCAAAATAGCTTCTGTAGAGACTTAGTGCCATGTGAATGGAGAACTGCATCTATAATCCCTCTGTACAAGCATGGGCTCTCAACAGGTGCCAGGCACTGCAGACCCATAAGTCTGGCCAGTGTCATATGCTAAGCCATGGAAAAATTGTCAATTGATATAGAAAACCTTCAAACACTTGTTCCAACCCAGGCTGGTTTCATCACAGGCAGATCATGCCTACTGAACCTGGTGGACTTCTTTGAGGTGGTCAACAAGGCAATGGATGAGGGTAAAATGTTGCATAATGCCTACCTTGACCTGACAAAGGCATTTGCTACAATACCCCACTCAAGCATTGTAAAAAAAACTCACAAATATAAGCATAAACCCCTATGCTATGCACTGGATAGCCCACTGACTCTCAGATAGAACCAAGGAAGTTAGAATAGGGGAAACCACTTCCACAAAATGAAAAGTCACTATTCCTTTTTAGCATCTACTTCTCAGAATTCAAAGACAATGTCAAGGGCCTCTAGCTGACCAGGTTTGCAGATTATTGCAAATTAGGAGCAGCAATGGAATCCCCTGAAGACGCTAACATCCTACAGGAAGAGCTAACAAAACAAATGACTGGTGCCTAAGCCACTGCTTATAACTCAGTCCCAAGAAATGTGTAACAGTTCCCTTTGGGAAATCAGCCACCCTAGGAAATTATCTCATCGATAGCACCTCTCTGAGTACAGCCAGTAGTCATGTATTTTGACATGTGTAGACAGTAACCTAGCTTTCAGCCAACATGGGCCTAAGGTAGCAAATAAATAATTCTATGTTACTTAACTTATAAGCAAGGGCATGCATCTAGGTCCAAGGAAGTCATTGTTCCACTGTATTCAGCCCTCATCTTTGTGGAAAGGAGGACAGATTGAGAGGGTGGTTATCACTGTGGAATTTATGAATATTGCGATGGGCTTTTATAGTGAATGAAGGTAGGTGGGAACAGAACAAAAGAAAATAATTTTGTTTGGAAAGTTAGTGAGGATCCTGTTTCAGATGGATTTCCTGTCAGAACATTTATTGTACCTAATTGGGAAAGAATTTAAGTACGGCATGGATTGACTACAAAAAAGTATTTGATAGTATCCCAAATTAATGGATAAAAGAGTGCTTAAAAATGTATAATATACACCCTACACTGATCAACTACATTACAGTGACCATGAAACAGTGGCAGACCACTTTGCAATTAAGTCATGATATAGGACAAATTATTATTCCAGGGATAAAAATCCAAAGGGGGATATTCCTGGGTGATTCTCTGTCACTGCTGCTATTCTGCCTTGCCCTTAACCCATTAAGCTGCCTACTTAACAGCTTAGGCCATGACTACAATTTGGCTCCTAGAAAACAACAAAAATGTAAAGACTTCTCATCTTCTCCTTGTCGATGATTTAAGACTGTGTAGCTAATCAGACGAGGAACTGAAAGCACAACTGCAAGTTGTCAAAACTTTTTCAGATGATATAAGAATGTCATTTGGTCTTGATAAATGTGCAAAAGCAACATTTAAAGCAGGAAAGCTGCAGCATCAAGAAAATATCAGTGTGGGTCAAGAATGTGACATAAGAACTTGAGCAAGAGGGAGTATATAAATAGTTGGGAAATGAAAGATCAACAATAAAACATGAACAAATGCAAATAAATCTTAGTAAGGAATACTTTAGAATACTTAAATAAATTCTGAAAACAGCATTGACATCTAGAAACAAAATTCAAGTTATAAACCAATTTGCTCTTCCTGCCCTAACTTAGAATATTGGAGTGACTGACTGCCCCCAAAATATGATGGATAGATTAGACAGGAAAACAAGATGGATGCATCATGCTCACCAAATGATTTATAAAAATCAGTGCATACCAAGATATATATATAAATATATATAATATAATATATATATATATATATATATATATATATATATATATATATATATATATTCCACGTTCCAAAGGAAGGATGGGCCTCCTTGAAATTGATTACATGTATAGATCTGCAATCACGGGTCTCCACACATAGCTGCTGACTTCACAAGGCCCAAACAAAGTGAAAGTTTTCAAACATGAGGAGAATAAATCTAAGTTGACTTCTCTGCTTAATTTAGCAGAAGCATATCGGCGTCAGGCAGGAATGAAAATCAAGCCACAAGTAGATAAAAATCAGGCAGCAACAGAATATACTAAAAAAAAAAGTAAAAGAAAGAATAAAAGGTGAAGGACTAGATGAGAAGGCAAGAAATGTGGAAAATTCATAAATATAGTTGCAAGTATAGAAAACTTCTGGAAGAACCTTGTGTTGATCAGGAACGAATGAGGGAATAGTTAATGAGAGGTGAATTTAAGCAAAGAGGCGAGAGGTTAATATTGGTGGCCCAAGACAGTGAGCTACATACATATTGGTTTACAAAGTCCATTGAACATGTGAGAGAAACAGACAAATGTAGGCTCTGTAAAACCAAATTGGAAACAGTCGCACACCTTGTCGCTGGCTGCAACATACTAATGGTAGGACTGTATACTGAAAGGCATAATAATGTGGCGAGGCTGTTGCACTGGGGATTGTGCAAACATTATGGTACTGAAGTGGCCGAAAAACACTGAAAATATGACCCACAAAGCATCATAGAAAATGATGAAGTCTATATTACATGGGATCACCCATTACCAACAGTTCAAAAGATAGATGATAGAAAACTAGATATAGTGGTCCAAGAAAAGAAGACAAAAGTAACATTGATCATTGAAATCACCACACCCAGTAACTACAGTGTCCTGCGTACAGAGAGACACAAAGTCATAGCATATCAGGATTTGCAGGCAGAAACAAGAGCAATGTGGAAATAAGATACCCAGGTAGTTCCAATAGTAGTAGGAGCAATGGGTTTTATAAAAAAAAGAGTTTACAATCATATTTAGATATGCTACCAATACATGTAACCCTGTATGAATTGCAGAAGGCGTCATTACTGGGCCCACTGCAGGTGTTGCGAAGAGCACTTTTGGCTGACATCAAAGAGTGAAACAATACTAATTTCATGAACTTTAATCATACTTTGATTTAGGAATGGAGCCCACAACCGTCATGGTATTAGAAACAAAAAATTTGGAGAAATTAAAAAAAGAGTGGATATAGTAAGATGGATTAACTCATATAAGTTTAATGCATCATTAGCGGTGTCACTGCTTATGGTCTGCTACTCTATATTTAGATCATCCATTGAGATAGTTTCCGGTGGAATACTTGAGGAAACATGGGAGAAGAATTCTTCTACTGTATGTATACATATATATATATATATATATATATATATATATATATATATATATATATCAAAAGTAAAAAAAAAAAAGTCAAAAGTAACTTTAATGAGATTCGGTGCAATCAGCTCATTATAGGACAGACAAAAAGAAATCACATACGTAGAAAGGCATACTTTAAAACAACATATAATAATACTACCACCATATTATAAATCAACTCTACACTTAAATATAGAGCTACTTATATTCCTAGAAACACACACTTGTTAAGATATTAAAAACGCACATCTAGAAGCAAGGTTCAAGTAATAGTATTGCACATGAACCAGGTACCACATTATGGATGAACAAGCACCTAGCAGTAGCAGCTGAAGAACAAATATTGCATCTGAGTTAGTAGTATAACTTATAATGGTTGTCTGATCTTAATAAATAATAGATAAAAATAATATCTCACACACACAGACACACACACACACACACACACACATATATATATATATATATATATATATATATATATATATATATATATATAGATCACTACGAAATACAGAAACGCTTAAAATCACGATGGTGAAAACACAGAGAACAGATGACCGAAACCCCGCATTACCGAAAGACCAGAAGCGCGAAATGCAAAATCCCGATGTTAAGGGATTTTGCATTAGCACTTCTGGTGTTGCGGTTTAGGTAAGTATGTGTGTGTAAGTGTGTTTGTGAGGGGTGTAGTGTGTGTAAGTGTGTGTTGTGACTGTGGTGTGTGTGTGTGAGGGACTGTAATTTGTGGGTGTGAGTTTGCCTTGTGTGTCTGTTTGTGCGATCTCGGGTTAGAATAATAAAGTAGGGGGGGTGGGGTGCAGGGGGGCTTGCCCCCCTGCCTATGTCTAGTGTAGGAATCATTGTTTGGTTGTGGGGGGAAGGTCTGTGTGTGTGCTGTTTGGTTGTGTAACTTTTGCGATTTTGAATTTCGTGGTTTTACATATTCGGTAGTGTGGGGTTTCGGGCATGTGGTCTTGGTGTTTTATGCATCAGGATTTTTGGCGTTCAGTATTTAGTAGTGATTCCATATATATATATATATATATATATATATATATATATATATATATATATATATATATACATATATATATATATATATATATATGGCTCTATGTCAGAAGAGCGAAAGTTATCTAAAACTCAAAATATCAAAAATATTTTTAATGCAGGGGACAAGCCCCGACCTTCACTTCTGATGTGGGGGGCTGTCCCCCCCACATTCCCTGCTAATTATGTATATATATATATATATATATATATATATATATATATATATGTATATATATATATATATATATATATATATATCTATACACCAACTCCAAGATCACACAACACTGGAAAAAGGGCAAATACTATTTTTTAATATTCTGAGTTTTAGATATTTCGATTTTCAGTCTTTTAAGCTTTCAATCTTCTGAAGGGGATCTATACAGAGATACAGATATAGATATATATCTTAAAAGGATGTAGGCTGGATAATTAGTGGGTTGAGAGGAGTTAGAATGTGAGTTAGAAATCACAGATGCTGGTATGTTGTGAGAAGGATCACAGATTGATTGGAAATTGTCACATAGTTTGATAGAAGGATCACACTTTTGTTGGACATTCTTGCATAGTTTGATAGAAGGACCGCTGTTTGGGTGGACATCCTCACATAGTTTGTTAGAAGGACTGCAGTTTGGTTGGACATCCTCACATAGTTTGATAGAAGGACCGCAGTTTGGTTGGACATCCTCACATAGTTTGATAGTCAGGATTGAATGTAGGATGGAGGGAGACATTTAAATTTGGACTTGATCCTAAATCTTGCTACCATCAATCTGTCTCTACATCCATGCACAATAAACCACTCTAAATTACTCTCTACTACCTTTCCTCACACAATATATCACTCTCTAAACTTCTGTTTAATACCTTTTTTAATCCCCTTACATTCAACTTCCTTCCTATATCTCTACATCCTGTTTTTGCATATGTGAGTGAAAGTTGAGGAGAGTAAGTCTGGAGATAAAGTTAGAGTGGGTGATGTTTTCAGCCTAAGAAATGGTACCTTGATGTTGCAGTGTTTTTTGTGGAGTTGTAGATGATAGTGTAGGCATCTTAGTAGTAAATCAGCATGACTAGATGAAGTTATATGAAGAGAAGGAGAAAGTATTGGTTATAAAAACTAGGTTGAGAGTGGAGTGATTGATATAAGGAAGAGCAGAGTGGATGTAGAGATATAGGAGGGAAGTTGAATGTAAGGGGATTAAAAAAGCAAAGGTAGTAAACAGAAGTTTAGAGAGTGATTTATTGTCCAAGGAAGGGTAGAAGAGAGTAATTTATAGTGATTTATTGTGCATGGATGTAGACACAGATTGAGGGTAGCAGGATTTAAGCAGTATCATATGATGAGGAAAAGAACGGGAGATATTACAGAGGAAGAGATGAGAGATACATTTTTGGCTATTTGCATTATAAGAGACATCAGATCAGTGGTGTAGAAGAATGTGTGTGTATGTCTTTAAGAAGCCATCTAAGGGCTTGCACAAGTGTATAAATACTGAGCACGCACGAGCCTGACTGCCATTTTTAGTACACTGTTGAAATGTAAGCATGTATGTCTGTAAGGTCTGTCTGTTAATCAGTTTGTTTATATTTTATGATGCTACAATCCATCCTGATGTGCTTTTATGTAATAAAGCATCTAAACAAACTACTCTGCCTGTTTGACATATGTACTAAGAGGGACAGGTGACATGGTGCCAGAATGGGATCCAGTTTCTCCAGATTCGAGACAGAGAGGCATTCAGTTGAAAGTGGAGGAATATAAAGGAGTGGATACTTACATATAATTCACAAAACAGGTCAGAAATGAATTTCAGATGTTAAAAACTTAATTTCCTATTAGCAAAAATATGAAACAAAGCATACAGAACGCTCTAAATGATATATAAGTAAACCAAAATTCCGATACTGTGACATATTGTTAGAAATATTCAAATTACTACGGAAAATGTTTGAAATAAAGTCCAACTTGTATAAAACAAATAAAATAAAATGAAACTCCTGCATTTTCACTCAGCACATATTTTTCATATTAATTAAGGCTAACCGAGTTATTAGAAGTGTATGAAGTGTTCACATAATGCAGCCATTTCAGAGCATATTTCACAAAGTACAGTATTTCAGAGTTTGTTGTGTATTTCAATGTTATTGTAAGTTGCTGAGAGAGAGTGTGTTCGTACATAATTACAAGGGCAATATTTTCATGGTGTTTGTGCATACTTTGTTGGCATGGCAGGTGGATTTCAAAAACCCAGTGCACTTGTGTTTGATACTAATATTGCAGAGAACTGAAGAGTGTTTGAGCAGGAGTACAATATTTTCATACAAGCTGCATTTTCTGATAAAGATGATCATACAAAGGCATTTATTCATCTTAATTTAGCTGGGTCAGAAGCCATTGAGTAAAACCAAAAAAAAAAAAAAAAACACAGCTGAAGTCCACGTAAGTACTTTACTGCATAAAAACAGAAAGAATGTAAGTGCTTTCGTAAGGCATCAATAACCAAACTTCCTCAGACAAATTACCTTAGAAGTGCTCAACATTTTATACAAAAGGCACACCCTCATAATTATTAAATTAGCCCCAATTAATAATCACATTGAATATAATGAAAACATCGTTCAACATATACCCCAACACACAGGAAACAACTGCTAAACTTTCCATATGTTAAATAAACTGATAAAAAAAAAATACAATAAAAAAATATAAATATATATATATATATATAGTATATATATATATATATATATATATATATATATATATATATATATATATATATATATATATATAAAGTAAACCTAAAAAACTTTAACCTATTCACATATAAATAAAAAAGTCATCTGTCCAACACTCTTAATTTCAATTTATTGGTGATGGCATAGCCTCATTAAGACCCGGGAATGAATGGGCATTAAGAGAAACCTGCCACCAGGTTTCTCTTTCTTCCAAAAACAACTTCCAAAGGTCCCCTCTATCCCCCCATCTGACCTGCTGAAAGACCACAAATTTAAATACATGGTCCGGGAATTTCTTAATATGTCTATATAAGGCATTTCTGTTGTCACACTGACTAATCTCATATAGGTGCTCGTATATACGCTGTGCCAATTTCCGTTGGGTTTTCCCCACGTAAAAACATGGACTTTGGGAACACACAGTTACATATACCACCCCCTGAATGTAACAACTTAATTTGCCTTTAACAAAAGTCTCCCTATTACTTATGCCAACCTTGGATGTAACTAAAATATGACTACACTGGTGACAAATACCACAAGGTGCCATTCTACCTTATGTAAACACGCCCTTGGTTTTCTCCAGTATATTTTTAATATTTTTACCCCCACTAAAGACAAATTCAGGGCGTACACCAAGGGTAGCCCCCATGGATGGTTCATTTGTTAGAATGGACCAGTTCTTGTTAACAATATCCTGCATCAAGCAACTATCATTGGAAAAGGTGGACACAAACAGGCATAGGGGTTCTTCACCCAACCTAGATACCCTGGCTGTTATACCATTCCTTCCCAGTCACAAACAGGCATAGGGGTTCTTCACCCAACCTAGATACCCTGGCTGTTATACCATTCCTTCCCAGTCACAAACAGGCATAGGGTTCTTCACCCAACCTAGATACCCTGGCTGTTATACCATTCCTTCCCAGTCACAAACAGGCATAGGGGTTCTTCACCCAACCTAGATACCCTGGCTGTTATACCATTCCTTCCCAGTCACAAACAGGCATAGGGGTTCTTCACCCAACCTAGATACCCTGGCTGTTATACCATTCCTTCCCAGTCACAAACAGGCATAGGGTTCTTCACCCAACCTAGATACCCTGGCTGTTATACCATTCCTTCCCAGTCACAAACAGGCATAGGGGTTCTTCACCCAACCTAGATACCCTGGCTGTTATACCATTCCTTCCCAGTCACAAACAGGCATAGGGTTCTTCACCCAACCTAGATACCCTGGCTGTTATACCATTCCTTCCCAGTCACAAACAGGCATAGGGGTTCTTCACCCAACCTAGATACCCTGGCTGTTATACCATTCCTTCCCAGTCACAAACAGGCATAGGGGTTCTTCACCCAACCTAGATACCCTGGCTGTTATACCATTCCTTCCCAGTCACAAACAGGCATAGGGGTTCTTCACCCAACCTAGATACCCTGGCTGTTATACCATTCCTTCCCAGTCACAAACAGGCATAGGGTTCTTCACCCAACCTAGATACCCTGGCTGTTATACCATTCCTTCCCAGTCACAAACAGGCATAGGGTTCTTCACCCAACCTAGATACCCTGGCTGTTATACCATTCCTTCCCAGTCACAAACAGGCATAGGGTTCTTCACCCAACCTAGATACCCTGGCTGTTATACCATTCCTTCCCAGTCACAAACAGGCATAGGGGTTCTTCACCCAACCTAGATACCCTGGCTGTTATACCATTCCTTCCCAGTCACAAACAGGCATAGGGGTTCTTCACCCAACCTAGATACCCTGGCTGTTATACCATTCCTTCCCAGTCACAAACAGGCATAGGGGTTCTTCACCCAACCTAGATACCCTGGCTGTTATACCATTCCTTCCCAGTCACAAACAGGCATAGGGGTTCTTCACCCAACCTAGATACCCTGGCTGTTATACCATTCCTTCCCAGTCACAAACAGGCATAGGGTTCTTCACCCAACCTAGATACCCTGGCTGTTATACCATTCCTTCCCAGTCACAAACAGGCATAGGGGTTCTTCACCCAACCTAGATACCCTGGCTGTTATACCATTCCTTCCCAGTCACAAACAGGCATAGGGTTCTTCACCCAACCTAGATACCCTGGCTGTTATACCATTCCTTCCCAGTCACAAACAGGCATAGGGGTTCTTCACCCAACCTAGATACCCTGGCTGTTATACCATTCCTTCCCAGTCACAAACAGGCATAGGGTTCTTCACCCAACCTAGATACCCTGGCTGTTATACCATTCCTTCCCAGTCACAAACAGGCATAGGGGTTCTTCACCCAACCTAGATACCCTGGCTGTTATACCATTCCTTCCCAGTCACAAACAGGCATAGGGGTTCTTCACCCAACCTAGATACCCTGGCTGTTATACCATTCCTTCCCAGTCACAAACAGGCATAGGGTTCTTCACCCAACCTAGATACCCTGGCTGTTATACCATTCCTTCCCAGTCACAAACAGGCATAGGGGTTCTTCACCCAACCTAGATACCCTGGCTGTTATACCATTCCTTCCCAGTCACAAACAGGCATAGGGGTTCTTCACCCAACCTAGATACCCTGGCTGTTATACCATTCCTTCCCAGTCACAAACAGGCATAGGGTTCTTCACCCAACCTAGATACCCTGGCTGTTATACCATTCCTTCCCAGTCACAAACAGGCATAGGGGTTCTTCACCCAACCTAGATACCCTGGCTGTTATACCATTCCTTCCCAGTCACAAACAGGCATAGGGGTTCTTCACCCAACCTAGATACCCTGGCTGTTATACCATTCCTTCCCAGTCACAAACAGGCATAGGGTTCTTCACCCAACCTAGATACCCTGGCTGTTATACCATTCCTTCCCAGTCACAAACAGGCATAGGGTTCTTCACCCAACCTAGATACCCTGGCTGTTATACCATTCCTTCCCAGTCACAAACAGGCATAGGGGTTCTTCACCCAACCTAGATACCCTGGCTGTTATACCATTCCTTCCCAGTCACAAACAGGCATAGGGTTCTTCACCCAACCTAGATACCCTGGCTGTTATACCATTCCTTCCCAGTCACAAACAGGCATAGGGTTCTTCACCCAACCTAGATACCCTGGCTGTTATACCATTCCTTCCCAGTCACAAACAGGCATAGGGTTCTTCACCCAACCTAGATACCCTGGCTGTTATACCATTCCTTCCCAGTCACAAACAGGCATAGGGGTTCTTCACCCAACCTAGATACCCTGGCTGTTATACCATTCCTTCCCAGTCACAAACAGGCATAGGGGTTCTTCACCCAACCTAGATACCCTGGCTGTTATACCATTCCTTCCCAGTCACAAACAGGCATAGGGTTCTTCACCCAACCTAGATACCCTGGCTGTTATACCATTCCTTCCCAGTCACAAACAGGCATAGGGTTCTTCACCCAACCTAGATACCCTGGCTGTTATACCATTCCTTCCCAGTCACAAACAGGCATAGGGGTTCTTCACCCAACCTAGATACCCTGGCTGTTATACCATTCCTTCCCAGTCACAAACAGGCATAGGGGTTCTTCACCCAACCTAGATACCCTGGCTGTTATACCATTCCTTCCCAGTCACAAACAGGCATAGGGGTTCTTCACCCAACCTAGATACCCTGGCTGTTATACCATTCCTTCCCAGTCACAAACAGGCATAGGGGTTCTTCACCCGACCTAGATACCCTGGCTGTTATGCCATTCCTTCCCAGTCACAAACAGGCATAGGGGTTCTTCACCCAACCTAGATACCCTGGCTGTTATACCATTCCTTCCCAATTGGGTCACATCTCCCACGTCCGGGTTACTGACCATATCTGGACCAGTCCCTACACCTGCCATTCCCAGGGGACTGTCCCTAAACTTGCTCAAAATAGGTTTGTAAAACCCTTTTGTACATTTGTCAATTACCTCCTTCTTGATGGTATCAATTAGATTCCACAGATACCCCCTATCCATGAACATTTGACACATAAAATCTCATTCCTCCAAAAAGTCTAAACGTTTGGACACCATTCAAGCAGCTTTTACTAATTGCCCTTTAATTATGCCATGTTTAACATGCATAGGGTGATTACTACTAAAATGCAGAATACTGTTAGAATACGTTGGTTTTCTGTATATTGTTGATTTTAACGTACCATCCTCCATCCTGTGTAACAAAACATCTAGGTAAGGTATCTCAGTTGAATCATAAATATATGTAAATTTTAGAAATGTAGTACTCCCATTAATATAATCCATGAATTCCAAAATACCTTCCTTAGACCCCTTCCAAGCAATGAATAAATTGCCCAAATACCTTAAATATAATGCAATGTTGGCAAAATATGCAGAGGGAAAAAGATAACATTTTTCTCACCATGCCATAACATAATTACAAAAAGGGGGCCACAGGCTGAGCCCATAGCCACCCCCAAAATTTGTTTGAAATGGTGTCCCTTGAAATAAATATAATTATTTTTTAACACCATTTCCATTAACTGCGTCTAAGTATTATTACTATCCTGCTGCAACCCAAATTCTTCATAAAGAAACTCAGAGAACCAATGCAAACCAATATCTTGGGGAATGCAACTGTACAAATCTTTGACGTCTATGGTAATAAAGGTAATATTTTCACCCACAGTATCCAAGTCATTACACTTTTCCAAGAAGTGCCAAGAATCACGGCAAATATGCAGGATACCCATAATATTTCACTTCAATTTGTGGTCCAAATATTTGGCCAAATAGCTAGTTTTGGACCAACTGGAATCCACTATCGGTCTGAGTGGAGGGTTGACCAAGTCCTTATGGATCTTAGGGATCCCGAAAATAACCGGTATCTTAGGTACATCTGTAGACATGTAATTAAACTCGTCGATGCCAATTTGTTCTTGTGTAAACATATCCAAGAAGTCGCTATCAATTTTCCTATAGGCTATATTAACCTCATTCAAAGATGCTTCAGTATAGGTGTCACTATAAAGTAATTCAAACATATTTTGCACATAAACATCCTTATGCATTACAACCGCCCCTCCCCCTTTATCTGGTTGCATAACTCTGATATCTTTATTTCTTATTTCTTCAAAAAAATCATTTTTAACTTCAGAAAAATTACTATTGACATAATTTTTTACCTAACAAATGCCGAAAGTCCATTTTGCATACATTTTCAAAGGCTTTAATTGCATAATAAAGCTCAGGGTTAAAAGTGCTAGGCATTCTCATACACTCATTGCTGACATTAAATGTATCACTGTCATTCCTATGCAAAAATTTTAAGTTAAGTTTGTGAGTATATAACTTAAGATGACAAATGAGCTCAGCAATATCACTTCTGTTACTAAGTACAAAATGATTACCTTTAGACAGTAAGTCAGCATGATGTGTTGATATACAAAAATCAGTGTAGTTATAAACTTTAAAGTCTTTTTTTGAATCTGTAATAATGTTCAAATTGTTCCCAGGCACCTCAATCACCTCCTCATTCTGGAGTATTGCCCAGTCCTCTGCCCCTGTTGCTTTCAATCATTGCACTGCGGATAGGGGCTCCACTGCTGTTGTACCCTGTTTTTGATTCTCTCCGAACGTCTTGGCCCCGGTTCTCCTAAAGGGACATCCTCCCCACTATCATTTTGGACTCCATTTTCACTGTTCATTGGTTGAATACGAGTCTGCTGGTTACCCTGCAATGATGGAGGTAAAGGGTAAGCATGGCCTGCCTGGTATGCACGCCAGTCCCATTCCAGTTTCTTACTCTTTCAATTAGCTATAACTGCTGTAATTCCATCGACCTGCTGAAAGACCCGATCATATTGCGGTTTATTCTGTTCCCACACACCGGCCTGTCGTATTCTACCATCCAACACACAACTGAGAGAACTGGAGAGTGTTTGAGCAAGAGTACAATATTTTTATACAGGCTGCATTTTCTGATAAAGATGATTATACAAAGGCATTTATTCTGCTTAATTTAGCTGGGTCAGAAGCCATTGAAAGGCAGTGGTCATTTGTGTATGCAAATGTCCTGTCTTTGCAGGGGTGGGGGGTGTCATATTGCTGTACTGGCTGAGTCAAGGGAGGAACCTCGGTGCTTAAAACATAAATTTAGAGAATGTGTAACCCCCAGACAAACATTACAATGAAAAGGCACTCATTTTATACAAGGGATCAAAACTTGGTGAAACATTTTTAGCATTTATAACTGATTTAAGAAACAGAGTTAAAATGTGCAGATTTGATGACTTAAGGGATGAGTTGATAAAAGACAGATGTATGTGATATTAAAGTTGATGCTGTGAGAAAGATTTTACTCCATGACAGTAATTTAACTTTGAGTAAGGCCATTGAGATTTGTCAGCTATATGAGCTCACAGAAGAGCACACAAACATGCTCACAAATGAGAAATGTATGCTTCCAGTAACTTCTAGAGCCCATGTTGATAGTATGTCGCACGTCATTAAATGAAACAGGTCCAAGCACATAGCAGCAACTGCAACCCCTGGAACACTCACTGGTAAACCCCAGAGCTTTCTAGCAAATTCCAGAGTTTACACAGTCTTAGTGAAGCACCAGATTGAGTCAGCAAATAAGGATAAGGGTGGGGCTGGACAGGTGTCACCTAGTTTCATTGCCAACTGTCATAATTGTGGTAGAAATCATGTATCTTAAAGGAAAAGTGCTTAACATTTAGTCAAAAATGCCACAAATGTAATAAGTGGAATCATTTCAAAAGATTTTGTAAATCAAAAGGTACACATTCTTTTATAAAAAGAGAACATTCCAAGAAACAAGTTGATCAATTAGAAAGCTGTGACCCTACTTTTTATGTTGATGGTGTGTCAGTGCTTTGTAAAACAGTCAATGCAGTAGATTTGTGAGCAACGAAAGGAGCATTTTGCACTGTTCTGATAAATGGGATACCCAAAAAAGCTCAAAGTTGATACAGTTTCAAAGGGCAATGTTATGTCAGCAGAAACATTTGCTAGAATATGTGCTGATGAGAAGCTTCATTTGGAAAAGTGTGCAAAGCTTGTTGCTTACAGTGGTGAAGAAATTCAAATGGAAAGCTCAGTAATGCTTTCATGTTATTCTGCTGAGAGAAGCTATAACTTGTTATTTTATGTGGTCAAGAGGCACATACAGTCATTATTAGGCCTCAGAGACAATTTGAAGATGGGACTGCTTTCATTTAACAAGGAAGACCACCATGTTAGCTTAAAAGACCACTATTCTAATTTCGCCTAGTATATTTTATTTATCTGTGCTGATCTTGAAGGCAAACTAGACAAGCTTCCAGTTGTGTACTCCATGAAGTTAGACCAACATATCAGCCCAGTAAGCCATGCAGGACAAAGTCAAAGCTGAGCTAGATAAAATGGTGCAACAAGGTGTGATTTGTCCAGTAGATGAACCGACTGAATGGGTATCCTCCATGGTGGTAGCTCATAAGAAAAGCTCAGATGACATCACAATAAATATTGATCCACAAGATTTAAACAAGGCACTGAAAAGAACTCATGGTCCAATGCATACAGTCAAACAAATTGTTGCTCTTGTGCCAAATGCCATTGTTTTTTCTGTTAGATGCAAAGAGTTTGTTTGGGCAAAGTTTGCTTGACAAGAAATCCTCATTGCTAACAACGTTCAGTCCTCCATTTGGAAGGCACAGATTTTTGAGAATGACATTCGGGATAAATTATGCAAGTGAAGTCTTTTAGAATGCAATGGAGCAAATTTTTCTGGGTATCCTTGTGCTATTATAGTAGATGATATGATGATATACTAGTAGGAGGTAATGGTGAAGCTGAAGAAAGCTCATAAAAGTTTTGGACAGGACATGTCAAGTGAATCTTAAGCTGAATTTTCAGAAATGCAAATTCATGCTAGGAGAAGTCACTTATGTTGGTCATGTATTTACTAGTTCAAGCTTATGACCAGACCCTTTCAAGCAAACAGCCATTCTCGAGATGCCAGCTCCAGACAGTGTTCAAGCCCTGCAATGTTTCCTTGACATGGTTAACTACCTAGGCAAGTTTATTCCAGATTTGAGCCAAATATCAGCACCATTCAGAGAGCTAACACGTAAAGATGTATCCTGGTCATGGTTTGAACAACACCAGAGAGCATTTGATATCCTGAAACAGAGAATTGCCAGTCCACCTACTCTCAGATACTATGATATCCACAAGCCAGTTACTCTTTCATGTGATGCTTCGAAATTTGGCCTAGGTGCAGTCATTCTACAAGAGGGTCACCCTGTTGCCTATGCATCCAGAACCTTAACCCAAACTGAAATGTAGTATGCTCAGACAGAGAAGGAACTCTAAGCAATTGTGTTTGCATGTTCGAAGTTTCATGATTATATTTATGGTAGACCTATCCAGACTGAAACAGACCACCAACCTCTAGTCACTATTTTGAGAAAGCCTATGCATACAGCTCCAGCCAGATTGCAACGCATGATGTTGAAATTGCAAAAGTATAATTTCAATCTTATCTACAAGAAAGGAAAACTTCTTTATCATGCTGATACATTATCTAGATCACCCAGAAATACCACTGAACACCATGAGAATGAGAACCTTGATTCTGAAATCATGGAAATGAGTAATGTTTCTTCCACATGTCTTGAAAAGCTTAGAAGTCATATAGATACAGATTCAGTTTTACAAAAGCTTAAACACTTTATCAAACAAGGATGACCGTCAAAGTAATCTAGCTTACCTCATGATGTGCAACCTTATTTTCCATACAGAGATGAGATTTTGCTTGACAATGGTATCATTATGAAAGGTCCTAAAGTTATTGCCCAAAGTCCTTGCAACAAGATTACATTACTATCTTGCATCGTGGCCACCCAGGAGCAGACTCTACCAAAAGAAGGGTGAGAGGACTAATATTTTGGCCTTCTATGTTGCAAGATATTGACCGAGTGCTATTGTCTTGTTGAGTATGTAATAGTACTAAGTCGTATCAACAGAAAGAACCACTTTATCTAAACCAGATTCCTGAACTACCTTGGTCGACAATAACCACCATCATTTTCAAATGGAATGGTTAACATTACTTGGTGTTAGTAGACTCTTATTCTTTTTTTTTTCAATAATCATTTTTTATTATTTTTCACAATCATATTACAAATTCACACATTATATACAATATATACAAAATGCTTCCATTGGTTAATTTCACATATATATATATATCAACCTCAAGTATTGATCAAAGGTACAGCACTAACAATCAAAAGGAAAATAATAAAAAAAAAAAAAAAAAATTCAACATTAACAAATCCAAGCCAACAATCTGTCTTTTCTGTACATTTTCTATCTAATCTAAGGTTGATTTAGACAATATTCTGGTTCCCGAGAAAAAGTGGATAGTAACCTCTTAAGCCAAAATAATATTAAAAATTTGCTCCCAGATTTTTATGTTGTTGATATTTTTCTTTTGATCACTAATTAACAGTTTATGCGCTAAGATGTGTTTTATTGCCAACAATCTGAAATTTTCCCACGATGTCTGGGCTGGGTTCAACCAATTTGTGGCTATATATAATTTCATTAATAGGCAAATATTCATAATTACAATCGTTTTTGATTTATTTGGATTCTCCGGGGGAATATGAAGAATCATAAACTCCCAAGAGAGTGTTGAATTTTGGTAACCCATTTTTTGTAACTGCAATTTTAATGAATTCCACAATTTATGAATGCACTTACAACTCCAGAACATGTGAAGCAAATCTGCTGTCTGATCAAAGCAATGTGGACATATGGGTGAATTCTTCGCATCAAATTTGTGCAAAGTGAGACGAGTATAGTATGCATTGTTAAATATCATCAGCAATACCAATTTCTGAAGGGATACGGACTTTAATGTTAATTTAAATGCCTCCAATATGTTATTGTCATCTGGGAATATAAATTTCTCTCTCCAGTAACTCGATAAAATAATATAATTATTATACTTCCTCTCTTTTATCAATTTATATGCTTATATATTTTCTATCCTGCAACAGCGCTTCCCATAGATTACGAGAAATGATTAAATCTTCCCCTTTCATTTCAAAGTTGTTAAAATAGTTTATAACCAAGTCTTTTAGCTGTCTTACTATAATTAAATAGGAAATAGGGAGTTCTATTTCTTTTAAAATATCCTGTACTGGTACTCCTAGAAAAGGATATGTACAGTTAACTCCATGATTAAAGGGAATTTCTTTAGATCAATCAATTGACCACCAATTGTTAAATTTAAACCATCATATATTTTAGTAAATTTAAGGAAGTGAAAAGAGTTTGAATTGCCATTACATAACTTTTGATGTGCTCCATTAGCTTATATTTACTCATTGTCCAATTATTTAAAAAGGGTAATGCTTTAGCGTTGACTCCCACTTCATTTATATGCATTTGGGTGTCCATTTTCTATTATCACTATCGAAGACGCCTTTAAAATCCTATTGGCCTGAATCACTAAATAGTACATTTAATTCCAGCCCCCTTATTTTTGGAGCCATCAATTTTCATATGAAATTCGTCTTCCTAGGTTCACAAAGAAATCTTCCCAATCTTATATGAAGCTGTTTAAAGAATGTTTTGGTAATTCTGAGTTGTGCAGCTCTAAAAATATATAACATTCTAGGAAGAACATTCATTCTTATGATAGCTGCTCTTGCCATCATTGGTAACTTCAATCTACTCCATCTTTCAAGATCCAATGTTATTTGATCTGTAGTTGACTTTACATTGTTAATAAAAAAAATCTCTATTTTCAGTTGAGAAGACAATTCCCAGATATTTTATCTTTTCTTCCGTCAATACTTGTCCTATTAATGGTAGCATTGAAAAAGGTGTGGATGTCTTTAATGGGAATATTTTAGATTTTTTAAAATTTAGCTTGTAATTGGAAATTCTCTCAAAGATTTCTATTGCAGCTAATATTTTTTCAGTATCGGAAAGTAGACTCTTATTCTAATTGGTTCGAGATTGACCTACTTCCTAATCTAGCACCCAATACTGTCATTACTAAGATGAAGCATCATTTTGCAGTCCATGGTAGCCAACACAAAGTTATTTCTGAAAACAGCAGACTTTTTATAAGCTAATACTTCAAAAGATTTGCTGAAGAGTGGGACTTTGCTCGTGTCATGGGTAGTCCAGAATATCCACAATCAAATGGTTTGGCAGAACATGCAAGTTCAGTTCAGAGTGTGAAACAGTTACTAGAGAAGTCAAAATGAGATAATAGTGATGTTTTCCTGAATATTTTAAATCTCAGAAATATTCCTCACAATAAACATCTTGGTTCATCTGCTCAGAGACGTCTGTCGAGAAAACCAGAACCACATTACCAATTAGCAGTCAATTGTTGGTCCATTGTGTCAAGAACAACAGGTCAGTGAAAACCAATCTGTTGAACAAATGTTTAACCCAGAAGTCCTATTATGGTAAGACCAGCAAACCGCTCAATCCATTACGAGAAGGAGAAGTGGTAAGGATGCAAATGTCTAAAGGTTATGATTGGATTGGAGTTGTGAGGAGTATTTGCTCAGAGCCGAGATCGTACATAGTGGAATCACAAGGAGTAGAGTTTAGGCAGAATCGGAAACATTTGATGCTGGTGTCCAAGCCTATACCACAGCACATAGCCTGTGAGAACGACTCTTTATCTCAGAGTGAGTTATCCAACATCCCAGTGAATATCCCTAGTCCTGTGATGAATCCCAAGGTTCATGATACAAGTTGTTCACAGAAGACTGTCCCTGTTGCTAAACCCAGTACTGATTACTATGTTATCAGATCCAGTCGCATTTCCAGACCATGTTACAGATACACAGCAACTTGGACATGAACATTGTGTTTGTTTCTAATGTCTATATTAATGCATGTCTTACTCCAATGCCATTTCTATTTGAGGGCAATCTTTTTAAGAGAGAGGATGTAGATCAATTTGTGTGTGCATGTCTTTAAGAAGCTATCTAAGGGCTTGCACAAGTCTATAAATACTGAGCACACACGAGCCTGACTGCCATTTTTCAGTAAGCTGTTGAGATGTAAGCATTTATGTCTGTAAGGTCTGTCTGTTAATCAGTTTGTTTATATTTTATGATGCTACTGTCTAATCTGATGTGTTTCTATGTTATAAAGCATCTAAATGAATCACCCCACCTGTTTGTCATCTGTATTAAGAGGGACAAGTAACAAGTGGGATGAATGAAGGAGGGAGATTTATTTATTTTATTTTATTTGACGTTTGTTGTTTGGGAATGTCTGACTGAGCCAGAGCCCTTTTTCAGTGGATGCTCAGGGAAAAAAGCTCCACAAAAGTACACAGAAGATTTACAACAATAACATTCTTGAGAACATTACAGAGAATATAAAGTGTAGTATACAAGCTGGTTACATAATTTTGTAGTTTTTTGAGAATGTACAGAGTATGTAAAAATGAAACTGATAAATTATTTACAAATTACTATCATATATACAATAAAAAAAGATAGCAAAATTTGAAACTCTTAGTCAGGGGGGATAAAAAGTGTGTGTACAAGTTAGGAGAAGAAGCTGAGAGAGCAGTCGGAGCAAAGTGGGAAATTGAGAGGGTGACAATAATAGAATAGTTTTAGAATTTTATACTGTGTGTTTACAGTAACAGGTCCAGGTATTTAGTAAGCATTCTTTTAGAGTTTTTGTGAATTCATGTGCATGAGGTGTTTTCTGATGGTCAAAGGAAGCTTGTTCTAGGATAGGGCAGGAGTGTAGCTATGTAGGTTTTGACTTATTGATCTTTTGGGCTTATAAATTTCTAAGTGTTGTTGGTCAGAGCTCCTGTGGGTTCGAGAGGGAGTATAAAGAGAGATGAGTGAGGAGATGTCTAGGCAGAAGGATGGCTTGCTGAGGATAGAATGAATGAGAAAGAGTTGAGAGTGTAGAAACTGGTGAGGGAACTCTAGCCAGTTTAAAGCTTTGAGTGAATGATGGTGATGTGAGTAAGAGGTCTGGGTAGCCGCAAACCTGGCTACTTTCTTGTAAGTGGTTTCAAGTTTAGTTAGTAGACAGGACTGTAGGTTAGTTAACATTTGTGAGCTGTAGAGAAGGCTAGGAAGAAAGCAGGCGTAGGCAAGAGAGAGTCAAGAGTCTTTTGTATGTAATTTTTTATTTCTGTAAAGTAGGCCTAGTTTTATGTGGGTTTTCATTATGCAGTAGTGAACATGGAGGTCAAATCTGAGTTGATCATCAATGATGGCCCCAAGAAGAGTATTGTGAGTTTCAACATTGATAGCAGTGTTGTTGAGTGATGTGATATAGCAGGTGGGTTTCAGATAGGTGAGAGATTTAGGGAGGAATAGAAGCACCTTGGTCTTTTTGGGATCGAGGATAATTTGCTTGTTAGTGAGTCAGTTTTTGATAGAGTTGAAGGGGTTTTGTGTGAGGGGGTGCAGGTCTGAGAGGGTATCAGAAGCAGAGATGATTGTGGTGTCATTGGCATATTGTATGAGGTAAGAGTAAGGACAGGATGTGTAGAGGAGATTAGTGAAGATAAAAATACAAAAAGCTACCATCAGGGTCGAGGCAAAAGGTTTGTCTTTCTTGAATTTGGCCTTCAGGGAGGATCTTCTGTGAGTGAAAAAAAATGACCACAGCTAGCATACAGACACACACACACAATATGCATATGAGCACACACACACACACACACACACACACACACACACACACACACAGCATACAGATATGCACACTTGCTCGTGCTTGCGCGCACACACACACACACACACACACACACACACACACACACACACACACACACACACACATACACATCTCTACTCACCTACATGCATATTTAAGGGCATTAAAATTGCTCTGTTTCCTGAGTGTACTCACCGTATTGATAATCTTGCACAACAGTGAAAATAGTTTTGTACTTGAGTTACTGAACACATGTGGACAGGCATGGTCAAGAAAGGGAAGCCTTCAGTTCAAACTCTGAACCAAAATAATATAAGTAAGTAAGTATTACAGCACAAGATACCAATATTAAAGACAGAGCTGTGTTTTATACCTGCAGTGGGGTGATGGAGGATAAAACAGGAGTCACTGCCATACCTCTCAACTGTCCATATTTTCACAGAATGTCCAGATTTTTGCCTCATATATTTGATCTGCTTCTCATAAAATTTGTGTTTTTCTGGCAAATCACTATAATGATCTGGTAATTGAAGCCATTGAATGATGATCTGCATTTGAGTTTTGGACTTCATATCCTTCAGAAAATGCATGCTAACACACACCCTGTTTTTCTAGCAACTTTCTAAGTGTGTAAAAGCAATATTTAAAATCTGTTCATATTTTGGGGCCTTTGCCTATCCCCCCCCCCCATTTTGTCAGGCTTTGTCCAGATTTCTAGCATTAAGAGGTTGAGAGGTATGGTCCACATTTCTAGCATTAAGAGGTTGAGAGGTATGGTCCACATTTCTAGCATTAAGAGGTTGAGGGGTATGGCCACTGCTCAGTTTACTGTGAAAGCAGAGTTTACTGAAATGCACCAGTGTGTGCAGATATGTTAGAAGACCAGTTTGTCATGTCTGTTGCGGCAGGCTTTAGCTTATAAAATCATCTCAGAAGTCAACCGTGTCAACTGAACTATAAATTGGAAGAAATGAGAGTGCACATAATGCTTCCAGATGAACACCCACAACTGACAACTCTAAGTGCAAATATCTGCTTTCTATTAGCAAAATATCAGTCACTTCAATTTTCTTTTGCCACAGTCGTCTAGAAAATGACTAATTATGACATCATTGCATTCCAGAGATAATTTACTAATAGCTTCTGCACCGTACAAAGAATCCAAGTAACATTATGAGGCAAACTGAATCACTCTAGTGACATTTAAATGAAACACGTTGGGGTTACTGGAAGATATATGCTTGTCTTTTGTATTACTTTTATAAAGTGTGAACAACTACCTTAACTAGTCATATGACTGTTTCCTGAATATCACTGAAATTATAAATCTACAGTTTGACAAACAAGAACTCACAGAAGGGAAAACACCATATCATTAAAGTCCTCAGAGGAAGGAATATAGCAGTTAGTGACTTGGAGGATATAACCCTTGTGTGTGTGTATGTGTGTGTGTGTGTGTGTGTGTGTGTGTGTGTGTGTGTGTGTGTGTGTGTGTGTGTGTGTGTGTGTGTGTGTGTGTGTGTGTGTGTGTGTGTGTATTTGTGCATGCGTGCGCGTGCAAGTGAGGGGGAATTCCTGTTTATACTGTTTCAGATTGAGGACAGCCATGAGTAATGTTATATATAGTAAATGGAGAGGGTCCTCCAAGTTCATTTTCAATATCCTATTATGTCTCTCTGTCTCTTCCCAGACTTAGTGGTATCTACTTGAAGTACCAGTCAGTTTTGGGGTACAGTAAGATAACATTTAACTAAGAGTTCAATGCACACATTACTTAAACATCTAATTGAATAATGATACCAGCTCTGCAAACTTCACAGGTCTAATTTAAAAAAAAATGTATATGAAAGCTTATGTGAAAAACAGCTGTTTTAAAGCTATGTTTTCTTCCTATTTTTTTTTTTTGGGGGGGTGGCTCTTCCAGTTTCTATATCAGCAAATCTTTTTAAAGGCATAACTAACTCTACTTAATGTCCTTTAATATCACATCCTTCTTTTAGCTGCTATACTTGTTCTCTAATTTGTATTAATTTTTTGCATTGTTCTATTGCTAACATGTTTTTTCTCTCAATGTATTAATTGTTATGACTGCTATTATATATCTGAATAGTTTCACATTATTCTGATTACATTGTATTAATAACGTTCTGTCCCTAGACAGTTCTCTGTCGAATATTATATGTATTTTTGTTTTTTTTTTTCCAGGACTCCATTGAAAACGGGTTCTTTAAGGCCCAATGGACTATCCTGGTAAACCAACTGCAATAAATAAATAAATAAATAAATAAATAGGCCTGGTCTGGCTTGGGTCAACTTCATTCCCTAAGAACTTGGCTTCATTTGTGCATTAGATGTCTGATTTTCATATGTGCTCTAGAAGACTTAACCTGTGTGGCTCTTTGCTAAGGTTAAGTGAACCACAAGGGCAGAAGTGACATTGCGTCCAACAAGTACTGCAAGCATCATGAGTTTTATGCTTTTTTTAACAGAAACTATAATCCACCTATGTAATGTATACAGAAGTTCCTTTTGTCTTTGAGTGAAACATGCTTGTGTACCGTATTAATCTATGTGGTATCCATAAAAAAAACAAAAAAGAAAGAAATGAGAATAAACGTCAAACAGCATGCAACCTGACACTGTTTTTATTGCAAATCTCAATGTATAAGAACTTTTTAGGCTGTGAACTCTTGTTGTATGACACCTGACATCTGATCTAAGATTTGACCTTAGGGTCATAGGAGGTTACTAGAGTAATGGCTGTAGGGCCCTTACAAGCCTAGCCACGTTCTACCATTATGTCCACAATCAGCACGTATTGCCCCTGTCCAAGAGGGACACAGGTGGAACCCTCGGGGTGAATTTATGGCTACCCATCCAATCATCCAGACTCTGTTTGAAGAGGGCAAATAAGGTGCTCTACTTGACATGAAGTGCGAGTATGTTCCAATGGTGTGGTAACCTTTGGAAGACAAATCTGTCCCTCCAGCAGGTTCTATTAATCTCACATACCAGGTTAAGGTCTTTAGAGTGATTGCCCTGTGTACTGTTTGACTTACAGAGATACAGCATTTCCAATAAAGACGGGTCAGAGATGACCTTGTATGGAAGGCACAGATCGCCTCTGAGTAGTCTGTATGAAATATAGTAAAGTGTCAGCACAGATTACCTTTGAGTAGTCTGTATGAAATATAGTAAAGTGACAGTGATTTCAGATGATCCATGTGGTGCTGCGGTAGCGTTGTCGCCTCACAGCAAGACGTTGTCGCGTTCGATTCTCAGCTAGAGTGTCTTCTGTGTGGAGGCATGCGTGAATGGGCTGGTAACTCAGCACGTAAAAATCCACTACCAAACATTAGCAGACCGGAGTTCCGCTGTGGCGACCCCTAACCAGGATAAGCCGAAAGACACAACAACAACACATAGGACAGATGCTGAAGACCTTGAATTTTACTTGTGAGGAACCTTGGTGGTCTCTCCAATTTCTGCAGGTGCTTGGAAAGGTACATACCAAAAGGGGAGTTGTACTTAATTATTGGTCTGATGAGGGAAGAGTACTGGGAGGTTATAACATCTTTTTTTCGAGAGGCAATGCCCTTACTTATGAGATGAGTCATATAGAATGCCCTAACTACTGTGGAGACATGGTGTTCAAAGGTAAGGTTGCTGTCAACCTGTGTACCCAGGTCTCTCAGCATTGAGTGCGTACTTAAGGTATTGCTATCGATGTGGTAGTTAGCAGGAATATCACCCTTACCGAAAGGGATGATAATACATTTTTTTTGCATTGGATTTAGGCCATGACTTTGGCACTAATCATTTGTTTGTGTAAGACCCTCTTGTAAGATGTCAATATCATTTGGGGATTCTATGACTGCTCCCAGTTTGCAATCATGAGCAAACTTTGTCAGCCACAGACCTTTAGTTTTTGCATGTACTTCAAAGAAATAGATTCCAAACAGTAGAGGCCCCAGGACTGATCCTTGTGGAACACCAGTGGTTACAGGTCTGTTGTTGGAGGTGAATTCCCCTATTTTGACTGTATGTGTTCTATCAGTGAGCCAGTTAGTGACCCACCTAATGATATAAGGGTTGATACCTAGCTGGGTGAGTTTGTCAATGTTGCCTGAGTGGGAGATAGTCTCAAAGCCTTGGCTAACTCTAGGCAGGCTGTATGCACAGATTTCCCCTCATCTGGGGTCTTGGTGACTGTCTCATAGAAGTCCACCAGTTTTAAAAGGCATGATCTCCCTTTGACAAATCCAAACTAAGTAGGGATAAATGTTTGGAGAGTACCTATATCTTTGTTGATAAAGTCCATGATGATTCTCTCCATGGTTGTGCAGATAAGGTTAGTCAGACTAATAGGTGTATAATTCCCGGGGTCAGTGGAAGCACCACCTTTGTGCAAGGGAATAACAGTGGCCATTTTCCATTCAGCTGTGATGAAGCTGGTGCTTAGGCTATGATTGAAAAGAGTACCCAGTGGTGTTGTTCTTAGAGAATGGGCAACCTGAACAATGCCACACTGATAGGAGAATGACCATTCTACAGCAGGGTATTAATGAATAGGTAATGCCCATGAAAAACTTAAAACACAAGGTACAGTGCAAACGTAACCAATAAACAATAAAGCACTGTGGAGAGGACAAGCCGCACCGGACAGCCGAGATATATTGAACAGGTTTATTCCAAGTTAAACGTTAGACAGATCACCACGTTTTTCATCAAAATAACTGTGAGACTTCATCAGACAAAACGTGATCTAATTACCACATATATATATGCTGACAAATTTTGAAATGACCAATAAAACTGTTTAAAATATAGTTTGTTTGTAGTAAACAAAAGGTTTTTAATGCATCATGTACTATATGCATAACAATAGGGATGTATTCAAAGTATTTAAATTGTTGAATGAGTTTGTCAGCATATATATATATATATGTATGTGGTAATTAGATCACGTTTTTGTCTGATGAAGTCTCACAGTTATTTTGATGAAAAACGTTTTGATCTGTCTAACATTTAACTTGGAATAAACCTGTTCAATATATCTCGGCTGTCCGGTGCGGCTTGTCCTCTCCACAGTGCTTTATTGTTTAATGCCCATGAAAAATGACTCCACCCCACCTCACGGCAGCATAAAAATCTGTTGTGGAGCTCGACCAATCAAAATGTCCATGGCCACCATTTTCTACACTCGTTAAACAGCACTTTTGCTGTAAAATTAAAACAAAAAGTAAATTAAAAAAAATAGAAAAGAAATGTGTGTTTGTTTGTTTCTGTCTGCAAGTGCGAGTATATACTTGCTTGTGTGCATGAAAGTGGAAGTAAGACAGAGAAAGAGAGACAAGGATTGAGTACTGGCTGCAACAGGCAGTTGCTCAATGCATTTTCATTAAATTTTAAATGTTTGGCATTATTGACAGAGTTTAATCCTCTGTAGGATTACATTTAGGTAGACAGCAACAATATTAGCAAAAACAGGAGCATTAAATGGAAGAAAGGAAAGGGGGGCTATAATACATTGTATTCTATGTTTTTTTTTTATTTTAACATTTGAGGATGAAATTGGTTGTAAGTTTTGTGTGTGTGTGTGTGTGTGTGTGTGTGTGTGTGTGTGTGTGTGTGTGTGTGTGTGTGTGTGCGTGTGTGTGTAAGTGTGGACATTAACTACATAAAATCAGATTGTGGATGTAAAACACTTCCCCAAACAACAATTACATATACTATATTAAATATATAACATTAAACTATTTTACATTAAAAATGTTAACAAAATAAAGCAATTTATTTGATATTCAATTCTTTTAAGTAAAATAGTGCCCTCCAGAGTGTGTGTTATTTTGTACAGTGCCCTCCCATGGGTGTAGACTCCCTCTGCCTGCTGCATTGGGTCTCAGAACACCCCCTGGGCACGCGTCATTTACACAATAACACATGCCTTGTTGGCCATTATTGCTTGTTTAATCCTTACAACATGCAGTTTGTGGATTTCCTGAGCCACTAGTTAAAACATGTTACCTTCCCTGCAGGATATCATGTTCATCCCACTTCAAAATTGATAATAAAAGCATTTATCAGGCTACTTGGATAATAGAGAGCTTCATGATTTCTCTCAAATTTTGAGATTTTCACGAGGATACATCTAAGCCTATTTTTCACCTGCAAAATTCTGAAAAACATGGCAAAAAGCTTGTTTGGCATTATCTACAGATGTATTTTGTGATGTATATACTTGCAGGTTCTTCTAATTCCAATAACTAGTCCGCTAAATACTATAAATGTAGTATCCCAAACAATCCAAAAAGCAACAGTTGTAATCCTAAACTCAAATTCATATATAAAGATCTTTCATACTCCAAGACTAATGATATTAATCACAGTTGACAGAAGGGGAGAGACTTCATTAGGCTTAGCTTCTACTTTACACTGTGAGAATGATAAGAATTTGCTGCCGTTGCTTTTATTTACTACTTATAAAAGGCTTAATCACTGATATACAAAAAGTGCATTCTTCACAGATGATGTGTGACACCGTCATCTATATTTAATTTACAAAGAATGCATGACCCTTTCCTCTATGGTACTTTCACTTCGCAGAGGATGTTTGACACTCTGCTCTACATCTACTTTGTAGAGGATGTTTGACACTCTGCTCTACATTTAGTTCACAGAGGTTGTGTGACACTCTGCTCTACATTTACTTTGTAGAGGATGTTTGACACTCTGCTCTACATTTAGTTCACAGAGGTTGTGTGACACTCTGCTCTACATTTACTTTGTAGAGGATGTTTGACACTCTGCTCTACATTTAGTTCACAGAGGTTGTGTGACACTCTGCTCTACATTTACTTTGTAGAGGATGTTTGACACTCTGCTCTACATTTAGTTCACAGAGGTTGTGTGACACTCTGCTCTACATTTACTTTGTAGAGGATGTTTGACACTCTGCAATACATTTAATTCACAGAGGTTGTGTGACACTCTGCTCTACATTTACTTTGTAGAGGATGTCTGACACTCTGCTCTACATTTAGCTCACAGAGGTTGTGTGACACTGCTCTACATTTACTTTGTAGAGGATGTTTGACACTCTGCTCTACATTTAGTTCACAGAGGTTGTGACACTCTGCTCTACATTTAGTTCACAGAGGTTGTGTGACACTCTGCTCTACATTTAGTTCACAGAGGTTGTGTGGCACTCTGCTCTACATTTAGTTCACAGAGGTTGCGAGACACTCTGCTCTACATTTAGTTCACAGAGGTTGTGTGGCACTCTGCTCTACATTTAGTTCACAGAGGTTGAGAGACACTCTGCTCTACATTTAGTTCACAGAAGTTGTGTGACACTCTGCTCTACATTTAGTTCACAGAGGTTGAGAGACACTCTGCTCTACATTTAGTTCACAGAGGTTGTGTGACACTGCTCTACATTTAGTTCACAGAGGTTGTGTGGCACTCTGCTCTACATTTAGTTCACAGAGGTTGAGAGACACTCTGCTCTATATTTAGTTCACAGAGGTTGTGAGACACTCTGCTCTACATTTAGTTCACAGAGGTTGCGAGACACTCTGCTCTACATTTAGTTCACAGAGGTTGTGTGACACTCTGCTCTCCATTTAGTTCACATAGGTTGTGTGACACTGCTCTACATTTAGTTCACAAAGGTTGTGTGGCACTCTGCTCTACATTTAGTTCACAGAGTTTGTGTGACACTCTGCTCTACATTTAGTTCACAGAAGTTGTGTGACACTGCTCTACATTTAGTTCACAGAGGTTGCGTGACACTCTGCTCTACATTTAGTTCACAGAGGTTGCGAGACACTCTGCTCTACATTTAGTTCACAGAGGTTGTGTGGCACTCTGCTCTACATTTAGTTCACAGAGGTTGCGAGACACTCTGCTCTATATTTAGTTCACAGAGGTTGCGTGACACTCTGCTCTACATTTAGTTCACAGAGGTTGCGAGACACTCTGCTCTACATTTAGTTCACAGAGGTTGTGTGACACTCTGCTCTACATTTAGTTCACAGAGGTTGTGTGGCACTCTGCTCTACATTTAGTTCACAGAGGTTGAGAGACACTCTGCTCTAAATTTAGTTCACAGAGGTTGCGTGACACTCTGCTCTACATTTAGTTCACAGAGGTTGCGAGACACTCTGCTCTACATTTAGTTCACAGAGGTTGCGAGACACTCTGCTCTACATTTAGTTCACAGAGGTTGCGAGACACTCTGCTCTACATTTAGTTCACAGAGGTTGCATGACACTCTGCTCTGCATTTAGTTCACAGAAGTTGTGTGACACTCTGCTCTACATTTAGTTCACAGAGGTTGTGTGGCACTGCTCTACATTTAGTTCACAGAGGTTGCGAGACACTCTGCTCTACATTTAGTTCACAGAGGTTGTGTGACACTCTGCTCTACATTTAGTTCACAGAGGTTGCGTGACACTCTGCTCTACAATTAGTTCACAGAGGTTGTGTGGCACTCTTCTCTATGTTTATTTCTAAGAGAATGTGGGACATTCTCCTCTATGTTAGGGTTACTTCACAGAAGATGGGTAATACTCCCCTCTAGGTTTACTTTACAGTGGATCTGTGACCCTCTCCCCTGTTTTGTTTATTTCACATAGGATGTGTGACACTCTACTCTTTGTTAGATTTACTTCACAGATGATATGTGACACTCTCCTCTTTGTTAGGTTTACTTCAAAGTGAATGTGTGAAACTTGCTTCTGGGTTTACTTCACAGAAGATGTGTGATATTTTCCTCTAAATTTATTTGCAGAGGATGTGGGCCCTCTCTTCTATGTTTAGTTCACAGGGAATGTGTGGCACTCTCCTAAACATTTAGTTCACAGAAGATGTGTGACTCTCACCTCTATGTTTACTTTGCAGAGGACTTACGACACTCCTCTATGTTTACTTCTCAGAAAATGCAGGATACTCTCCTCTATGATAGGTTTACTTCACAAAAGTTGTGTGACACTCTCCTCTATGATAGGTTTACTTCACAGAAGTTGTGTGACACTCTCCTCTAGGTTTACTTCATAGAGCATGTGTGACACTCTCCTTTATGTTAGGTTTACTTCACAGATCATGTGTGGCACCCATCTACATTTACTTCACATAGGATGTGTGACACTCTCCTCAACTTTTAGGTCACAGATAAAACACATCTCTAAGTTTAATTCACAGAGGATGTGTGATATTTCCTTTACATTTAGTTCATAGAGAATATGTGATCCCCTCCTATATGCTAGGTTTATTTCACAGAGGATGTGTGACACTTTCCACTACATTTAGTTCATAGAGAATGTGTGATCCCCTCCTATATGCTAGGTTTACTTCACAGAGGATGTGTGATACTTTCCTCTACATTTAGTTCATAGAGAATGTGTGATCCCCTCCTATATGCTAGGTTTACTTCACAGAGGATGTGGGATACTTTCCTCTACATTTAGTTCACAGAGAATGTGTGATCCCCTCCTATATGCTAGGTTTACTTCACAGAGGATGTGTGACACTTTCCTCTACATTTAGTTCATAGAGAATGTGTGATCCCCTCCTATATGCTAGGTTTACTTCACAGAGGATGTGTGATACTTTCCTCTACATTTAGTTCATAGAGAATGTGTGATCCCCTCCTATATGCTAGGTTTACTTCACAGAGGATGTGTGACACTTTCCTCTACATTTAGTTCATAGAGAATGTGTGATCCCCTCCTATATGCTAGGTTTACTTCACAGAGGATGTGTAACACTTTCCTCTACATTTAGTTCATAGAGAATGTGTGATCCCCATCTATATGCTAGGTTTACTTCACAAAGGATGTGTGACACTTTCCTCTACATTTAATTCATAGAGAATGTGTGATCCCCTCATATATGCTAGGTTTACTTCACAGAGGATGTGTGATACTTTCCTCTACATTTAGTTCATAGAGAATGTGTGATCCCCTCCTATATGCTAGGTTTACTTCACAGAGGATGTGTGATACTTTCCTCTACATTTAGTTCATAGAGAATGTGTGATCCCCTCCTATATGCTAGGTTTACTTCACAGAGGATGTGTGACACTTTCCTCTACATTTAGTTCATAGAGAATGTGTGATCCCCTCCTATATGCTAGGTTTACTTCACAGAGGATGGGTGACACTTTCCTCTACATTTAGTTCATAGAGAATGTGTGATCCCCTCCTATATGCTAGGTTTACTTCACAGAGGATGCGTGCCACTTTCCTCTACATTTAGTTCATAGAGAATGTGTGATTCCCTCCTATATGCTAGGTTTACTTCACAGAGGATGTATGACACGCTCCTCTACATTTAGTTCATAGAGAATGTGTGATCCCCTCCTATATGCTAGGTTTACTTCACAGAGGATGTATGACACTCTCCTCTACATTTAGTTCATAGAGAATGTGTGATCCCCTCCTATATGCTAGGTTTACTTCACAGAGGATGTGTGACACTTTCCTCTACATTTAGTTCATAGAGAATGTGTGATCCCCTCCTATATGCTAAGTTTACTTCACAGAGGATGTGTGATACTTTCCTCTACATTTAGTTCATAGAGAATGTGTAATCCCCTCCTATATGCTAGGTTCACTTCACAGAGGATGTATGACACTCTCCTCTACATTTAGGTCACGGGCAGGGCCAGTGTTAGCATTTTGGGGACCCCAGCATCCAGTCTATGTATCATCCTGTCACTGTCCGCTCTTCCTAAGCAACCTTTTAGTTCATGCTGCAAACCTTTAGCTACAATACTCTTACATTACAACAGGTCTATGTACCACACCATGTTGGCTCATCTCAAAAAGGGGCATTTATAGTTACTGGCATTTAAGTGCAACAATGATACACTTCAGTCACTGAATGTGCAAGTCTTACTGTTTCAACACACACACACACACACACACACACACACACACACACACACACACACACACACACACACACACACACACACACACACACACACACTCCTCCCCTGTTTTTCCCCCATGTTTATCTCCCCGTACCATGCACATTATGTTTTTCTTCCTTTTCTCACATTTTGCCATACTCTTCTGCTTTTTCAAGAAGCCATTACTTCCTATATGCTCTGAAGTGCATTTTAAAGTTTTTTTTTTCTTTTTACACGACCTTTTCATCCAATGATGGCTTGGACAGAAATTATGATGAAGGAAAGAAATTATGTTGTTTTCAGCTTTAGTTTTCCTTGTATCCTTTCAACACACCTTTCCTGACCAATCCAACACAGTAATAACCATTTAGAAAGTAACTCAAAAAAGCCAGGGTCCAAGAAGCCATGGGGTTATAGATGTTTTGGGGTGTATTTTAGAGCATTTCCCTAGCTTTTTAATCCAGTAGTGACCTAAACAAAAACATGAGTAAGAGAAAAATTCAGTCTTATTTTTTTTCTTTCAAGGAAGAAAGTTCTACCCAAGGTTTAATGTTCAAACATGACAAAACAGTAGCTCACAATAAACTAACAAGCCAGTTGGTGTCTGGTCACATGTCCTTTCTGGGAACTGCCTGCCTCCCTAACCTCTCAAAAAACACTGTCTATGCATCCCTCTTGTGTTAGACTGGGATGGAAGCAGAGGTTCAAATTGTCACAGTCGTGTATTTAAAGGGACTGCTGACATAAATATACATTTCATCCCTCCTCACTCCTCAACCCAAACTGTCAAAAGCATCTACCTGTATACATGTCTGCAATGTGATTGTGAGGAAAGTGAAAAATTAATACAGTAATGTAGTCTCTACTTTGTTACTCCTAGACAGTACACTGATCCTGCGCAAGCGATAGAATCCTTTGTATACCTCTGAGGTCTGTGAGAAAAGTAAGTGAAATACTGACCACACTGTACTCAGCCCAAACGTAAACTATAATAATCTCATGTGCTCACCTCTAAGGTTTGACTGTGATGAAAATCAAAGAAGTAATAACCACACAATCTCTCTCCTCCCCCACATAACTTACAGCAGTTTCTGTTGATTTGTTTCATAATAATGTGTCATTCTGAACATTTTATTTAAATAACTGCTGTTGCCGTAACTTTGAAAAAAATATCAAAGAGAATATAAGAATTACCAACCCAATCTGTGAGATCACACCTCATGATCAAAGTAGTGCAATGTAGCCTGATGTCAACCAACAATCAATTAGGAGCAATGATGCACAATGGAGGTAAGTAATTAAGGAATTCAGCAGTGAAACTTCCATAGATTCATAGATTCATAGATTAGTACTAGGCTAACTGCTGAGATTCAAACCCTGTACCTTGTATTTGTAAGGCAAACACCTTAACCATTAGGCCATCCTCCCAACCCCATCTTTGGCATAACGTCTGTCAGTACAAGATAATAGGTTGCACAACCTAATGAGCCCCTTAGCATGCATGCAGCTTGGTTGTGAGAATGCACTTTCAAATCTGTAATGATGCACCTCTTTGAGCACAGATGAGAGCCCTGGTAAAGGTTCCACAACAAACAACAAAGTCCCTATCAATTTGTTTTTCTAAATCATAGGATCATAGGAGGTTACTAGGCTAACTGCCCCAGGGCCCTTACAAACTTAGCCAAGATCAAACCATTTTCCCAAGGCTGTCTGGTTCAACCAGACACTAAAATCAGAACCTATTGACATTGTCCAAGAGGGACACAGGTGGAACCTCCAGGGTGAATTTCCATTTACCCATCCAATCGCCCAAATTACAGTCAATGAGGGGCTTTGTTTAACATGAATAGGAAGCTTGTTCCAAAGGTGGGGCAACCTCTGTGAGACAAATCTGGCTCTCCAGCAAGTTCTGTTGATGTCACATACTAGGTTAAGGTACTTTGAGTGAATGACCCATGTGCCATTTGACTTGCAAATGTGCAGCATTTCCACTAAAGCTGGGTCAGAGATTGCTCTATATGCAAGGCACAGGTCACCTCTGAGCAGTCTGTATGACACAGAGTAAAGGGACAATGATTTCAGTCTGAATGTATAAGACAGATCTTGAAGACCCTGAATTTTCTTTCTAAGGAACCTTTGTGGTGTCTGCAATTGCAATTGTGTTTGGAAAGGAACATACCAAGGATAGTGTTATACACTATTATTGGCCTGATGAGGGAAGAGTACAGGGGGGATTATAACTTATTTTTTTCTGGAGGCAATGCCCTTACTTATGAGATGAGCAATATAAAATGCCCTTCTTACCACAGTGTAGACATGGTGATTAAAGCTAAGGTTGCTATTGACCTGTGTGCCCAGATCTCTCACCACTGACTATGTGCTTAGGGTATTGCTACTGATGTTGTGGTTTGCAGGAATATCAGCATTGCCAAAGGGGATGATAATGCATTTTTAATTAAGTTTAAGACCATGACTTTGAAACCAGTCATTAGTCTGTGTAAGATGTTCTTGCAAGATGTCAACATCACTAGGGGTTTCAGTGATCGCTTATAGTTTGCAGTCATCAGCAAATTTTTTCAGCCACAGTCCTTTAGTTTTAGCCTGTACTTTGGAGAAGTATATTCTGAACAGTAGGGGTCCCAGAACCAATCCCTGTAAAACACCACTGGTTATGGGTCTATTGGAGGAGGTGGAGTCCCCTATTTTGACCGAATTAGTTCTATCAATGAGCCAGTTTGCAACCCACCTGACAATATATGGGTTGATACCAGCTATGTGAGTTTATCAATGATGCCTGACTGTGGGATTGTGTCAAATGCCTTGGCTAAGTCTAGGTAGGGTGCATGCACAGATTTTCCCTCATCTAGGGCTTTGGTGACTGTCTCAAAGAAGTCCACCAAGTTTAACAGGCATGATCTCCCCCTGGCAAAGCCAAACTTGGTGGGGTTGAGGATCTGATGATTTTCTATATCTTTGTTAATAAGGTCCATGATGATTCATTCCATGGCTTTGCAGATAAGGCTGGTCAGGCTAATGGGTCTATAGTTTCCAGGGTCTGTAGATGTACCCCCTCTGTGCAAAGGGATGATGGTAGCTGTTTTCCATTCTGCTTGGACAAAGCCAGTGTTTAGGCTATGATTGAAAAGCATGACCAATGGTGATGCTAATTGCTGTTTTAACCCGTGTAGAACAGAGCCCGGGATGTTGTCATCTGGTCCCATAGAGGTTGTGTTTTTGGCCTTGGATAGGATGTTTAAGACCTGCTTCTTGGAGATACTATGTGGGGGTGTTAGGGTTGCTTTGGGGTATATGTGGCGGGGACAGGGGAGTTAAGTTTTCACTGAACCTATCAACCAGCAGCTTTGTTCTATCCACAGGTTCTGTATGTGTAGTACCATTAACTATGAGTTCAGCAAGAGCCTTGGCCAGTAGCTGAAATCCCAGGGGTGACAGATGAAGACCATCTCTGGCAAAGCATCGAGGTCTGTCAACCATGTCATCCCAGGCTGACAGATACTGGATCCCCTTTGAATGACACCATAAACTAAGGCAATTGTTGAAGTCAGTCATTTTTGTGTGTATTGAGGTGTCATCATAGATAAAGGTAAAATGCTGCTTAAGGCTAGGGACATACCTGCCTGAGACAAATAATCAGAGAGTTCAGTCATGTCTCTATTCATATAGTCCAATGAGGTACATCTCAAATTGTTCACAACAACATGAACTATGAAGGAGTCATAAGAGTGCCTGTTGAGAGACTTGAGTGCATGTGTGATGTGGCGGATCCTGGCACCTGATAGGCAGCTGACTGTGAGTTTTTCCTTATCCAGCCTGGAGAAAGGGACATCTGTGTGTCTCATAACTGAGTCGCCTATGACTAAGATGTTTGTTTTTGTGTTATGCCTCAGGGGCTTGAATGGTGAGACACTGGTGTGTGACATATTATGTGTACTATGTTTGGCAGTGGATGTATTATGTGAATAGTGCTTGTGTTTGTGATGTCTCTGATATTTTGGTAAGCTTCTGGTAAGGACCTCCGCATACGTAGATTTATGTGTTGTTGGCTTGTTAGGTGCAGGAGGTGAGGTGTGGATGCTGACAACCTGTTTAGTATCAGGTGAACTGACTGGTGAGTGAGAGAGCCTGGATTCTAGGTTCTTGATAAAGATGCATTTCTCACTTAATGAATTTGTGTGGACTAGAAGAAGTGAGTTGTCATTGTACATGAGGCAATTGCTACATTGCCTCAGGATGCCCATGTCAACCAGGCTGGCTGGAGAAACTGTGAGAAATTGTCTGTCCATAATGTTAGGTAAGTTGATGTGGTCAGAAAACAGTGGGAGGACAGTAATGACCATGTAAAGTAGAGAAGTGGAGAGCATTTCCCTAGCTTTTTAATCCAGTAGTGGACAAAAAATACAGAACGCTAGTGGGTAGGATCTGTTGGTACCTCAGGAGCTTCGCTGAATGTATCACACCTGTCAGTGAAGGACAGTCACAAGAACTCACCGATGGAGCACCAGCAGAGTAGTAAGGGAAAATTTGCAGACAGATGCATTTGTGTCTATAACCGCCAATGGTGCCCACTGCTGCTCAGCAGTGCACTGTGGGCAAACAAGCGTAAACCCACACAAATGTGGTGCTTATGTAGCAAATGAGAGCAAACTGATTTAAACAAATTAACCAATAAAAAAGCTAATAACTGAGCCCTGTTCTAGCAACCTTCAATCAGATGACATCTAACTTCACACTCCTGCCACAAGGGCGTGCAGGGGAACCCTCTCCAACAAAAGATGGTCTGGTTTAGTGCTCAAGTTATACAAACAGAACTAGATTCAGCAGGTCTGAATGTAGTCTATGCTACAGCAAACAAAGTGCAATCATTTCAGAAAAAAAAACACTTAAAATAAGCAGTTATATGGCAAAAAAATGGGGGCAAGAGGAGCAGATGCCCATTTTTCTTTTTCATAGAAGGGTAGAGGGGTATGGAAATAAGGGAAAGTGTGTCAGGAAAAAGGGTACAGGCACAGTAGCAGGGACAGATAAAGAAACACAAAAGATGGGCAAAGTCCAACAGGAGAAGAGATGTAATTTGAGTAAAACACAAAGGAGAGACACAGACAGACAAAGCAAGGACAATTGTTGATGTGGAAGACTAGGATACAAACTGAGCAGGAGAGTGAAACATGAGAAAGGTGAATACCATGAGTGGGGACAGAGTGGGGTTATAACATAAATTACGTGAATACTATGAGTAGGGACAGAGTTGGGTTATAACATAAATTACACGAATACCATGAATGGGGACAGAGTGGGGTTATAATATAAATTACGTGAATACCATGAGTGGTGACAGATTGGGATGATTTTATTTATTTTTTTATTTTTATTTTACATTTGTTGACCAGGCTAGTCTAACTGGATATATGTCCATTTTCAGTAGAGGCCCATGGAGAAAAGCTCCATATAAAACAAAGCAGAATATTGCAACTACAGATACAGTTCACTTGTCAGACACAATAGTTGTATACAAGGTAACATAGTAATTATGATAGATAAACAAAATAAAAGGTGTTTTTTTTTTTGACCAAACACTAGTAGAAGAAAAGAAAGTATTTAGAAGGGTGTGAGACATTTGAAATCAAAGTTGTGTATGTGTCACAGAAGAACAGATAATTATTTACAAGGCAGGGACACAAATTTAATGGCAGTGACTTATCTATAAAGCAGTGACACATTAGTAAAGGCCTTCATGGGTACAATTATCCTAATCTATAATAGTCTCTGAGAAGAATGAGTTTTGTACAGTCTCAGGATAGCTATATGAGCAGATTAAAAGAGGGGATGGAGGTATTGGTCTTAAAAGTAGCTATGAGGTGAGTAGTATTTAATGCTAGACCTTGGGATAACAGGAAGAGGGATGTTAGTCAGGGTTGGTACAAGGGCATAGCCAGTGGGTTTTAAGGTATATTTTGAGTTCCGTTTTGAATGGTGGGGTAGAAGAAAGAGATGTGAGTTCACTAGGAAGTAGGCTCCAGGTTTGTCCCACAGTGTTAGAGAAAAGGGAAGCCCTGCTTTGTTATTGGGTTTTTGTGTAGTTACCAGTAGTTTATTTGCTGAGCGGAGGTGTGTAAGATTTTTATATGGGGTGATTAGATTTGTGAGTATTGGTGCCTTATGGGCAATAAAGAGTTGAAATAGAATTTAATTATGCATCTCCAGCCAACCCAGTTGTTTCAGATTATGGCAGTGGTGGGTTCTAAAAGGGGAGTCAGTTGCAAATCTGGCAATGTTATTGTAGGAGGTTGCCAGCTTGTTGAGGTTGCTTTTAGATAAATTAGTGTATATAGGAGAGGCATAGAAGAGAGCAGAGATAAGGTGGGTGTGGGCAATAGTAGTTCTAGCTATGGGAGTGAGGAAGGGTTTAATTTTATAGAGTGAGCCTAGTTTTCTGTTAACTGACTTTATTGTGGTGTTGATATGAGTATCATAGTTAAGGTTGTGGTCTATAGTTACTCCTAAGAGTTTGGTGGTAGTGTCAGTAGACATGACTGTGCCATTATTAGATTTGATAGTGAAGTCAATAGGGGTAGACTTTTGTGTGGGAGTAAAGAGCAATAGTTTAGTCTTTTTGGGGTTAAGGAGGAGACAGCACTGTAAGAACCATTTTTCTACTAATTCAAAGACATTTTGGGTAAGGGACTGCAGTTCAGATGGTCCAGTAACGGAGCATATTAATGTGGAGTCATCTGTGTATTGTATGCATGTGGCTTGAGGGATGTTTACATTTAGATCATTAATAAAAATTGAGAATAGAAGAGAGCCTAATATAGAACCTTGGGGTACACCAAGGGTGACAAGAAGGTGGTTAGATAGACTATTGTCCCAAAGTACTGCCTGTTGCCTGTTAGCTAAGTAGGACTTGAACCACAGTAGTGCATGTGTATCAAGTGAGAGGGACTTAAGCATATTCAACAGTAGGTGGTGGATGACTGTCACGTGAGAGGGACTTAAGTATATTCAACAGTAGGTGGTGGTTCACCATGTCAAATGCTTTAGAGAGATCAATAAAGGTTGTGGAGGAAAGGGTATTATTGTTATGGTTTTTGTTAATGTGGTCAGAAAATGATAGGAGGACAGTGGTGGTGCTATGGAAAGGTCTAAATCCATGTTGAGAGTTAGCTAATAGGTTATTTTGGAGAAGGTGGTCTGACAGTTGATGGTGGATGCATTTTTCCATAATTTTAGCTAAGGGAGAGAGTAGAGCAATAGGATGAAAGTTAGGGTTCTGTTGAATTACCACCTTTGTGTAGGGGGATTATATGGGAGATTTTCCAAATGAATGGGATGGTACCTTCTGTTATGGTTCTATTTATTAGGATAGAAATAGGATATGCTATAACTTTTGCTGCAATTTGCAGATATTTGGCAGGTAGTAGGTCAGCAGAGGGGGTAGATGGTTTGAATTTGTGAAGAAGGGTACAGATGAGGGATGTAGGAACAGGTTGTAGTTGAAATGCAGGCACTAAGTTAGTTGAGGAGGAAGGCAGATTAGAGGATACAGGAGGTAATGAGTTAGCGAGTGACTGGATGGCATCAGTAAAGAAGGTATTAAAGGCATCAGCAATTTGTTTGGGAGTCTCATGGGCTATTCCTGATGGCGTTGGTGTCTTCAAGTGGCCTGGATGCAGGAGTCTATTGATACCTGTCCAGAATTTATGTGGTTTATGCTGGTTAGTTTGTTGAAGTTGAAAGTAGAAGTTTCTGTTATCTAATAGTATGGATGTTTTAGTAGTATTTCTAAGCTGTTTACATTTTAAATGGTCAGCTGGGTCTTTGATGATAACATAAGTTACGTGATCTCGCTCTTTCCTTCCTCGATAGCCGGCAGTTAAGCTGGAATAAATAACAATGTGCCTAACATAAGAAATGTGATCATCCATTTTGATTTCATTAGGAGGTAGACATGAAGGTAGAAAGGCAGCCACCTCCACCTCCAAAGAATAAGCAGTTCTCTAAAGAGCTTTCTTCCTCCTGTACCGCACTGAAACACCAAGTAAGTCATCAGTTTGATCTGAACAGTTGAGTACACTGTACTGATCACATGACTGTTCAGCAGTTTGTCTGCTATTTCATATGGTGACAGATACATCAGTTTTAATCTGGCATTAATTTTATTTTATTTCACATTTGTTTATTGTAGTAGTGCACATATCACTGTAGCCCATTTACAGGCACAGCCCGAATAAGCATATCACAATATAAGGAAAAGATTTATTTATATACAATTTCATACAGAGATACAGATCTATTTTAATGTTAGACATGCAAAAGGCATTTTATGAGCAAGGTGGATAAAAGACCAAGTGAATTTTTGATTTATGTAATATTTTGGGTTGTACTCTACTGACACAGGACTACTGGTGAGAGCTATTTAAATTAAGCTATTAATTTGTTTCCTCAAAGATTGACAGGTGAGTGATAAGCTTCCCAAGGCAGTTATATAGGCCATGGGGTATTTCTTTAATGTCCATGCATAGCTGGCCTTAGGCATAGGCCAACTAGGTGGCCGCCTAGGGTGCCGCTGTAGTAGGCGCAATTTTCCACTATTTATTTGGTGTAGGTAGACCAGGACGGAGGGACACTGTGTAGCCCTTTTGCCTAGGGCACCAGTTGACCTAAGGCCACTCCTGTGTCCATGTCCTTGTGAGGGCATATTTACATACTCCTACATGTATTGTGCTGGAGCGTTGCAGTTTCACAGTTTTGTTTTTTTGTTAATAAATGCACAGGTTCACAAAATGTTTCTTACAACTGCACTCCACCACTTCTTCCAGCATTTTGTCTCTGAGAACCACACCACACTGCTTTAACCTGGTCACTGGCAGCCTATGATGATGACCCACCCCCATGCTACTAAGCTGAGAACTGCTAACACCAGTGTTTATGCTTTTACTGAAATGCATGTGACTATTAATATGAGGTTCTGAACATATGAACTATGGATGTGAATGTGTGCATTATAGGTGTTAATCCATGTAATGCCAGGGCAGTAATGGGGCCTTTGTGCTTAAATTATAATGTGGGTACAACACTTTAAAATAAGAAAAAATCCATGAATATGTGAAAAATATTAGGAATGTAACTTTTTATTAGTTGAAATAATTTGTTTTACTTTTGCTGTCTGTTGAAGCTGTTGTTCTGTTCATGCCATTTCTCCAAGCCCAGCAGTGGTATGTGGAAGAGAAACATGTTCCGGTTTAGCTTCCCTTTGTTGTTTACCATCACACCTCAGGTGGTGTGCACCTTAATTTAACTTTACTACATATAAATAGCTCTATTGTCCTCCTTGTCAGCCATGAAAGACAACACTATCATTGCAGAGGGTGTGGCCCTGCAGACACCATTTAATCTGTAATTAACTCTCCTGTGCTTCACACAGAGAACTCTTCAAACACTAACGTTAAATGAAAAAAAAAAAGATAACTTACTTCCCTCGGTGCTGCAGCCAATCAGGTCCCTTGCTTCACTGAAGCAGACCTGATTGAGTGCAGCTTACAAAGACAAGTAAAAAAATGGAAAAGGGTTTGCAGTCACGTGGTGACATCACACAGTCATGTGGATGCCCACGAGGTGCCGCGGAACAAATGGAAGAGATGGAGAAACCCACAGTTGCTGCATATGGGCCCTTGTTTGCAGGGAGATAATTGGGGGCTCCCGTGGCCATGGGTTCTGCAGGTGCCTAACACCGGCTATTGTTACAGATAATGTGTAAAACTCTTCTCTACATTTAACTTCACAAATATGTGTGATACTTTCCTTTACATTTAGTTGACAGAGGATTATGAAACTCTCCTATATGCTAGTTTTACTTTACAGAGGATGTTTGACATTCCTCTATGTTTAGTTCACAGATAATGTGTGACATTCTCCTGTATGTTAGGTTTACTTCACAAAGCATGTGTGACATCTCCTCTACATTTACTTCACAGATTATGTATGACACTCACCTCTATGATATGTTTATTTCACAGAAGATGTGTGACACAGTCTTCTTCATTTACTCCTCAGAGGATGTGTGACCCTCTCATCTATGCTAGGTTTACTTCACAGAGAATGTGCAGCCCTCTCCTATATGCTAAGTTTAGTACACAGAGAATGTGTGAAACAGTCTTCTTCATTTGGTCCACAGAAGATGTGTGGCCCTCTGCTGTATGTTATGTTTATTTCACAGATGATGTATACCTTCTGCTCTATTTTAGGTTTACTTCATCTGCGTTTACTTTACAGGGGGTGTGAGACACACTCCTCTACATTTAGTTCACAAAGGTTGTTTGACCTTCCACTATATGCTACGTTTATGTAACAGAGGATGTGTGACCCTCTCCTATATGCTAGGTTTATATAACAGAGGATGTGTGATCCTCTCCTATATGCTAAGTTTAGTTCACAGAGAATGTGTGAAACAGTCTTCTTCATTTGGTCCACAGAAGATGTGTGGCCCTCTGCTGTATGTTATGTTTATTTCAGAGATGATGTATGCCTTCTGCTCTATTTTAGGTTTACTTCACAGAACATGTGTGACCCTCTCATCTGTGTTTACTTTACAGGGGGTGTGAGACACACTCCTCTACATTTAGTTCACAGAGGTTGTTTGACCTTCCACTATATGCTACGTTTATGTAACAGAGGATGTGTGACTCTCTCCTATATGCTAGGTTTATGTAACAGAGGATGTGTGACCCTCTCCTATATGCTAGATTTATGTAACACAGGATGTGTGACCCTCTCCTATATGCTAGGTTTACATAACATACGATGTGTGACCCTCTTCTATATGCTAGGTTTACCTCACAGAGGATGTGTGACCCTCTCCTATATGTTAGGTTTACGTAACATAGGATGTGAAACCCTTTCTTATATGCTAGATTTACATCACATAGGACATATGACCCTCTCCTATATGCTAGATTTACATAACAGAGGATGTGCAAACCTTCTACATGCTAGGTTTACCTCAAAGAGTTAGTGTTACATTCTCCTCTAAGGTTAGGTCACAGACGATGTGTGATATTTTCCTCTACGTTTACTTCACAGAGCATGTGTAATACTTTCCTCTAAATTTAGTTCACAGAGGATGTGTGACACCCTCCTCTGTGTTATGCTTACTTCACATTGGATGTGAGACACTCTCCTGTATGTTAGGTTTAGTTCGTAGAGGATGTGTGACACTCTCCTCTATGTCACAAAGCACGTGTGACACTCTCATCTACATTTTTTTTGCAGAGGATGTTTGAATGTTTGAAACTCTCCTCTATGTTAGGTTTACTTAACAAAGCATGTGTGACACTCATCTACAATTACTTTGCAGTGGATGTGTGACACTCTCCTCTATGTTAGGTTTACTTAACAAAGCACGTGTGACACTCATCTACAATTACTTCGCAGTGGATGTGTGACACTCTCCTTTACGTTTAGTTCACAGAGTATGTGTGACACTCTCCTCTATATTTGGTTTACTTCACAGAGGATGTGCAACACTCTATGGTTATTTCACAGAGGATGTGTAACAATCTTCTCTACATTTACTTAACACAGGATGTGTGACACTTTCCTCTACATTTAGTTCACAGTGGATTTGTGTCCTTTGCCACCGTGTTTTGTTTGCTTCACAGAGAATGTGTGACCATCTCTTCTATGTTATGTTTACTTCACAGAGAATGTGTGACGCTCTCTTCTACGTTATGTTTACTTCACAGAGAATGTGTGATGCTCTCTTCTACGTTATGTTTACTTCACAGAGAATGTGTGACACTTTCTTCTGCGTTATGTTTACTTCACAGAGAATGTGTGACACACTCCCTTAGGAAATGCTGCAGACATTCTGCCTTGAAAGCTTACTATTTTCACAATTTATTGTTGCCTAAATGTTTGCATTACATAACATAGTTTAATATGCAATGTTCATTGGGCATTAAGGATACTTTTATCCCCCACCCCCAGGATAGTATCATGTTTTGATTACTGGGTATAACTCCTGAGAATTAGAATGTTCTTCCTTCTGCTTAGTATTGGCTGAGATGTTAGTAAACTCTTTTCTTGCCATTGTATTTAAGCATTTGAAATGCTTCCCAGATGAGTAGATAAAAACATAATTAAATATAATTCAATTTATTTTAAGTTTGACTCTGAAGTCTAACAAGAAATACAAAGAGTGCTGGAATATCTTGTCATATTGTATATTCAGACCAACAGTCCATAAGTTATAGTTTGTATTCTTTGGTTAAACATTTATACTTTATTTTTATGATTATCTTACATCTGCAGTTCTGGTTCTAATTATTGTTACTCGCATTGAATGAAGTTGGTTAAAAAATGGTCAGTAAAACAATAAAACAGATTTTGCAGTATTTTTTCATGGTAGATGACAAGCCTCATACATCACCTGCTACTAGAAATATTCTTATCCTGAGAAAGCACAGCCATGAAGAAAGGGAGGCAGTTTAAATTCTGTGTAAAATAACCTTCCCCAATCCTTGATTGAACTATGTCAGTATACGGAATATAGTTTCAATGAATGAACTCTCAGAGTTTTCTGCTGGGATAGCTCTCTGAGTAGTCTGTTATCAAGATGATCTGTTAACATTTTTAGAGTGTAGCAGTTAATTCGGTTAATATTTTGAAATGTTGAAACTTTTTAGTTGCGTAATCGGTTTTAAATTTGATTTGCTCTGATTAATTTTTGTAAACGATAAATAAACATTATTATGTTCAGGAAGAAAAGATGCAGAAAATTTGAGAATATCCAAATAAGACAAATTACAAATAACATTACCATATACTGGAACAAAAGATACATAAAACTTTGCGTATATCCCAACAAGGCAACCTATCTTGAAAAAAGTTATGCATAATGGAAAATTCGTCCGAACATATTCTGAGACAACAGTAACAAGCTATGCTATGTGGAGTTGTATGAAATAACCTAATTCATTTATACTTATCAGATTAAATATGTATATCATTTACTGCATACTACTTGGAATGGTGTCAGCAAGGGAACCAAATATACACAGACAAAAACAAATATGAGTCCAAGGAAGCCTCACAGTATTAATAATTGCATTGATGACCTTCACAAAAGCAGCCTAGATTCCTTAATTTACTTAATATCTCATCTAGCAAGTTTATTTGCATTACCCTTAGCGTACTGTATTTTCTCCTGTAACTGTTAGCTATTATGACTTAGGCATAGTGTTATGATTTCTGTCACCAGATTTAGCATTGCTCCTACTAGGTTTACAGATGTTCTTCAAAATTATTACATTAAAGGCCAGTCCTATGAGATTTAATGCTAAGAGTTGAGGTATGCTTTCCTTGCAGGAGCCAATCATCTGCATTCTTTTATTTTATTTATTTATTTTTATGTTGTACAAGTTAAAAGGTGTAAAGACTGCTGACACAAGATTCTTGCTCCTGGGCTTTGTTACTTGCCTTAAACACACGAGAAGTCATCCTAGTGCATAGTTTAAACAACTATATGTCATTTTACTTTTTTATTTCCAAATAGTGGAAATTATCAGAAGAGACATAGAGTAAGGAGGTGGTAACTTACATCTACTGATATTTCAGTTCCTTCCCCCCAAACATCAGGAATCTTGCATGTTGATCTGTGCTGAAGTACTTTTTTTGTTCTCCTAGGAGTCATGTTAAATGAACTCCTGGTGTTCTGCATAATGTGTCTTTTGCTATATTTTTATTTGAGTGCTTTGGATTGTAACTTGTGCAAAAGTAAGCTTTTCTCTTAAAGCACTTATTGCAAAGAAGCCGACAAAACTTCTGGCATCATAAAGAATTCAAATGCAACTGAGAATCTAAAGTTTATAATGTATTCTGCAAGAATCGGAATTCAGCTGCTGCAGCTGACATCCAGAGCACCTGGATGCTTTGAAGTGGCAAATGGATATCTCAGCATCTGAGACATGCAAGTGGAAAGAGAGGGGACAGGAATTAACCTTTTTTTGTATGTACACACCACTTCTCATACAGGGTGGCAAGAACGTTTAAGTGTGTCTGTGCAAAGGTGTTTATGGTCAGGCATCTTACTGTCTCCATGATTTCTTGACTAGTATTGTTCCAATGTTCCTAAATCTAAAGTTTATTCTTTCATATTCAGAATGCTTACTAGACACTATCTGAATGAATCAGTTTGACTTTTTAATGACCAGCATAATTGTGGATGTTGGTGACATTCATGGTTTGCACATTATCAGTCCTCAGGCTACCAATTTCACCAGTTTGCCATTTTGTTTTATAACATTCTATTGAACTCACAGTGATGTTTCATAACCTTCTTTGATGAGATAACAGCATTTCACAACTTTAATGCAGAATGTTAAAGTTATAAAAGTGACCCTAGTCTGACATAATACTAAACTAAAACTGAAATTGGTGCCAGGAAAAAAGGTAATGATTCCCACCTTTACTGATGCAAAACAAAAATGCAATAATGATATTAATCTTCCATATATCAGATACTTCTGGTAGGGCCTAGACCTTTCTCAAATATTTTAGAGATATAAAAAAGTCTGATGTTATTTTCCTGTGTAGTAGCATAGTGTAAAATAGTCAATTGGGGGGAAGTTGCTTGCACTGTTTACTTTTATGGGAGAAGATAAAATCAGTAGGTAAGTGTTACAGAAATGTTAGCCTCAGAAGAAAATGAGCATACTGTTTGTAAACATAAACATATGTAGTTTTTAGTAATGTTTTTTGTGCAGTGACTCTCTTCTCCTATGAGGTATCACAAAATCAGATTCTGCCACAGCATCCCTTTATTGCTTCTAAAATCATATTATCCTTCAAAGGAAGAACCAAGCAACACTTTACCAAACAAGTTCAGAACAACAGACATTGCAGTCTGGCAACAATTTCAGTTTTCCTCAAAGAGAAGGAAAAAAATATGATCATCTGAAGTGACCCAGATTAAACAGGCACAAATGAAAGCTACAAATAGAGCTTATCTTTTAAAAAAGAAAAATAATAAATAATTGTGTAACTGTAATATTCAATGCCTATGAGTAATATTAGACTTTGCCTTAGAAGAAAAAAGTCTGCGATGTTAATCCATTTTGCTCTGTGTACTATGTTATGATATATTCCTTTTAAAAACAAAATAAGTAAAATAATTCATATAAAGCAATAATATGTGTGCTTTCTGTTTTAATAATATCCCTATTGCTAATATTCTGCTTGCAATGCCTTTGCATTTTTTTGGAGAGTTCATAAGTAAACCATAGTGTATTTAGTGCAGAATGATTTAACAGACTTGTAGTTTCATCTCCATATTTACATCTATACAGCTATACAAAGCTTTGGAAAAACTTGCAGGCTGCAACATTATTCGCTATGTTTTCAGTGGGTTAACTTACCTACACTATTCCAGCTTGCAAACAAAAGCCCTTGGATTACAAGCGAGTAAAACTACATGCAAACCAGACACCAGTGGGAAGATCTGTGAAATGGGTTTCACAATGAAGCCTAGTTAAGCACTGAAGTAATTATGTTCCATGTTAAGTGATACATACTGGGTTTCAGCAATAACTGCCCTTCTACAAATGCCACTACTGTGGCACTAATTGAGTGCAAAAAGTGTACTATTTGTGTTCACTCTTCCCCATCAACTCAAAAACAAAGAGAACTTGGCAGACAGATTGTCTTCTGCAAAATGTCACTCACATAGTCTGCTCTGGAAGCTACTAAAAGCTAAATTATTTAAAAAAATATTTACAGTCATCTAAATTGCAGGTGTGTGTGTGTGTGTGTGTGTGTGTGTGTGTGTGTGTGTGTGTGTGTGTGTGTGTGTGTGTGTGTGTGTGTATGCAGGTGCACCCACACATCCTACGATGGGCTGACAGCCACTTCATGATGAGCCCACACTTTTGGGGCTGACACCCACTTCATGATGAGCCCACACTTTTTGGGCTGACACCCACTTCATGACAAACCCACACTTTTTCCAGAGAAGCTATACCATCAACACACATTTCTAGAAATGTGGCTTTGAAACTTGAGTAGACCTCTCTTCATGAGATGATCCTTCTGTCCTTATTTCTGGATAATTTGTCACCAAGCTCCTTCTACAATGCTGCCATATCAACAAAACAGTCAGTATTTTTTGTCTATTAGCCATTTACTTGGATATTTCCAAATCAAATAGGTGGTCTGATCCAGTGGACATTTTCAGCCATGATCCCTGCAGTGTGGAAATGTACTGCCAAATATGCAATAAATAATTTTCAAAATCATAGGGCAGACAATTATTGGGCATAGGTTTCCTCCAAGATATCTGACAGTCAAGTACCCATTGTGGTTGCTGGATCAGAGATGGCTCACAACAGCTCCTGTAATTTATTTTCACCATCTCACTTGTGTAGGTCTCAAGCAGAAATAAGACAATGGAAAGGAGTGAATCAGGAAGCAAGATCCAAGAAGTAATGATTCATTGTATTATGCAAGAACCAAATATGGCCTTTGTCCATTGGTTGTTTAGTGATTATGTTGTTCCTTATGAAGAATTCAAGGTGCTATTTAAATGAAATGGTTCCAAAAAAGGTCTGCTACTTAGATAAAAGTAGTATGGCTGTTTGAACATATGTGTTTTCATGTGCTGTTGATTCACTGGGCCAATAAAGCAGACTCAGCTTTGTTAGATTTTGTTAGATGTAATAATTAAATACCTAGGAAAATTCATATTGGTCTGAGTAACATCACAAATACACGCATCACAAACTTCCATTGAAAACACTGTCCATCTTGGCATTTGTTCTGTAGTCCTGAAAAGTAATGATCTCTGCCTTCCAAGTCCTCATACTTGTCTACCACAGCAAAAAAGCACAATGGAGTTTGAATATAACTAACTATGGGAATTAGCAAACACCAACCCCAGTACAAAACAGAAATCCTTGTAAACTTCTAATTGTACAGCACAGTGAATTACTAAATACTACTTGCAATCCTACAGCACAGTGAATTACTAATATACTACTTCTAATCCTACAGTGCAGCGAATTACTATAAACTACTTCTAATCCTACAGTACAGTGAATTACTAATATACTACTTGTAATCCTACAGCACAGTGAATTACTAATATACTACTTCTACAGCGCAGCAAATTACTATAAACTACTTCTAATCCTACAGCACAGTGAATTACTAATATACTACTTCTAATCCTACAGCACAGTGAATTACTAATATACTACTTCTAATCCTACGGCACAGTGAATTACTAATATACTACTTCTAATCCTATAGCACAGTGAATTACTAATATACTACTACTAATCGTACAGCACAGTGAATTACTAAATACCACTTCTAATCCTACAGCACAGTGAATTACTAATATACTACTTGTAATCCTACAGCACAGTGAATTACTAATATACTACTTCTAATCCTACAGCACAGTGAATTACTAAATACTACTTCTAATCCTACAGCACAGTGAATTACTAATATACTACTTCTAATCCTACAGCACAGTGAATTACTAATATACTACTACTAATCCTACAGCACAGTGAATTACTAATATACTACTACTAATCCTACAGCACAGTGAATTACTAATATACTACTTCTAATCCTACAGCACAGTGAATTACTAATATACTACTTCTAATCCTACAGCACAGTGAATTATTAATATACTACTAGTAATCATACAGCACAGTGAATTACTAATATACTACTTCTAATCCTACAGCACAGTGAATTTCTAATATACTACTACTAATCCTACAGCACAGTGAATTACTAATATACTACTTCTAATCCTACAGCGCAGTGAATTACTAATATACTACTTCTAATCCTACAGCACAGTGAATTACTAATATACTACTTCTAATCCTACAGCACAATGAATTACTAATATACTGCTTCTAATCCTACAGCACAGTGAATTACTAATATACTACTTCTAATCCTACAGCGCCGCAAATTACTATAAACTACTTCTAATCCTACAGCACAGTGAATTACTAATATACTACTTCTAATCCTACAGCACAGTGAATTACTAATATACTATTTCTAATCCTACAGCACAGTGAATTACTAATATACTACTTCTAATCCTACAGCACAGTGAATTAGTAATATACTACTACTAATCGTACAGCACAGTGAATTACTAATATACTACTTCTAATCCTACAGCACAGTGAATTACTAAATACCACTTCTAATCCTACAGCACAGTGAATTTCTAATATACTACTACTAATCCTACAGCACAGTGAATTACTAATATACTACTTCTAATCCTACAGCACAGTGAATTACTAATATACTACTACTAATCCTACATCACAGTAAATTACTAATATACTACTAATCCTACAGCACAGTGAATTACTAATATACTACTTCTAATCCTACAGCGCAGTGAATTACTAATATACTACTAATCCTACAGCACAGTGAATTACTAATATACTACTTCTAATCCTACAGCACAGTGAATTACTAATATACTACTTCTAATCCTACAGCACAGTGAATTACTAATATACTACTACTAATCGTACAGCACAGTGAATTACTAATATACTACTTCTAATCCTACAGCACAGTGAATTACTAAATACCACTTCTAATCCTACAGCACAGTGAATTTCTAATATACTACTACTAATCCTATAGCACAATGAATTACTAATATACTACTTCTAATCCTACAGCACAGTGAATTACTAATATACTACTTCTAATCCTACAGCACAGTGAATTACTAATATACCACTTCTAATCCTACAGCACAGTGAATTACTAATATACTACTTCTAATCCTACAGCACAGTGAATTACTAATATACTACTACTAATCGTACAGCACAGTGAATTACTATATACCACTTCTAATCCTACAGTGCAGCGAATTACTATAAACTATTTCTAATCCTACAGCACAGTGAATTACTATATGCTATTTCTAACCATTCGGCACAGTGAATTACTACCAAGAATGTTCTACTCCCATTGAAGACACAGGCCTACTATAGAATGAATGAGTAAAGGATGCAAAGGCGGTGAGAAGGCCTGAGCAAGAGAGAGAGAGAGAGAGATGAGACAAGACTAAGCACCTTATGATTTGCATAAATAAAGCAATTACAGGGAACTATGAAGAGAAATAACTTAACACAAGCGACATAACAAGAACATGGGTGCTCTTCCATTTGGTTAAGACAGGACATGAAGAAGTGCAACAAGAAGGAAACAGGGAATGTGAGAATTTGTCATCTGTTAACAGCAAAGTGAGATCGATTCTGCTTAAAGCTGCTTTCAGCAAACTGTAACAGTTATCCTTTCACCACAGGGGATTCCCCCTTGCAAAAAGCTTTTGTTGCTATTGACCTAAAGTCCCTTTTGATGAATATTTCTTATAGTGTTATCTTCCAGGAAAATAAAATTTGATAAATTATCATAAATCCAGGAAAGAGTGGTGGATAGGAATGAGTTATCAGACTGGATAGTGCAGATAGAATAATGAAGGGATTCATGACAACTGAACAGGAGAGGGGTGGAAGGGGGTAGCTAGGTGATACTAGTTGTAACAGCTGACATGGGGATAACTAACCACCATAACATGCTATGACAGCATAGACAGACTAGGTACACTTTTTCCTTCTACTGGTAACATGTCCCTGCTTGATCATCATAGTTCATAGGTGAAGGGCTATTTTAAACCAAGATAACCTAAAGTCAGAATCAAACCTTGAACCTTGTATCTATGAGGTGAAAACCTTAACCACTGGGCCAAACACACCCCACTGTCTTATACTACAACTCATTACCCATTCTGAAAACTATTGTACTGGTGTTCATCACCGCAGTATTAGCACAGTTAAAGATTTATAAAAAAGCACAGTACTACATTTCTGCAAAGAGGAGAATTATTTGTTAATGTTTTATTAATATCAGGCAGCACAGTAGTGCATAACTCAGTGCAAATGCTTTGTAATGCATGTCTTTCCAGTTTGGTTCTCAAAAGGTTGCCTTATTTAAGGAGTCTGCATATCCTCCCTTTGTCTGCATGGGATTTTGCCTGATTGTCTAGCTTTCTCCCACAACCAAAAGATATGTTGTATGTGAATTGGAAATCTTCTAAATTGCCAGCAGGTATGCATGCAAAGTGTATGTGTTTGTGTGTGTATGACTCCATGATGGGCTGTCATCCATTTCAGGATGAACTGCTTTGTTCTTTGTCCAGTGAATGTCAGAAAAGGATCCTCCTCCCCATTCAACCCTGCATTAGATTAGCAGGATAATAGATAAATGAATGACTGTACTAATATCTTTGAAAAGAAATGTGACCACCACATCACCCACATTAAATACACCAACTCAGAGATTGCACAACTGTGAGGAAAAAGAAAAAAATATCTTCTCCCACTGGTTGATGATCTCAGATATAAAAGCATCTGAACCATTTACTCAACAACTGACACAACAGGAATTCAGTTAAAAGATCAGCAAATTTCCTTTTCAATGATTATAACCCTTGAACCTTTGCAAGTGCACCCACATATATATTTCTACATCTCTCTGTCTCTCTTTTTCTATATAGACAGAGAGAGAGAGAGAGAGAGAGAGAAGCATAGCTATTCATCAATGTGCACAAACATTGACAGGTAAATCATTAACCTCAAATGGTCAAAGACCAAAAACATTGATCCATGGACTATCAGAATAAAAACACTAAACCAATGTTTTTTCAGTGGGTCAAGCACCCCTGCACCGCATACCCCCTGCTACTTAATATATATTAACTCCAAGATCATGCTAGAATGGAGAGAGGGCAAATTCACCAATCATCATTGTACTACAATCTCAGGGTAAGAAAGCCAGTATGGTTTAACAAGCTGATTTTTGATCAGCTAAACTACCTTATAAAGAAACATAAAAATGTTTAACTATATCTACTATCATTTTAGATGCAAATATTATAGAAGGCAGGATTACTATTATTCTAAACAGAATACACCCTCCAATGTGGGGTCGTTTCGCAAAACCCCTATAACTAATTGTAAAAATTAGAGTAACTTTGAGATCACACTATTTCATTATAAGTGGAATAAGTTATTTGGCAGAAACCCAAAGTTTCCTGTTTACTCCAGGTCTGAGATTCTGCAGTATTGAGAGTTTACAATATTTAATTAGTGGATAAGTACCGCCTCCAAAACATCACCCTACAACAGTGGGTTTATTCATTTGGTCAGTTTTGTTTTAATTGTTTAACACATTGTATTTTAGGTGCACTCTGATACCTATAACTCAAAACTTGTCATTTTCAGATATAAGTTTGTCGATGGTATTTTTCACATGTAGCAGCTCTATTTATGGTAGGCATCATAACATATCTGTATAACTAAATTTTGCCTAGTTGAGGCACTCATATTTTAAGATATCTGTCATAGTATTCTTCATCTGATAGTAGGTGTAATTGAGAAGTTGGCTACACACCTGGATTAATTAATAACTACAGCGGGAAGCAGTCAGTGAGAAGTTATATACTTCACAGAGGGATCCTGTCAGCAACAATACCTGCACACTTTAGAAACAGATACAAGTAATTTTCATATCGGTTTCATAAGTATATTCTGTTTTATTCTATCTTTGTTAAACTTTTTTTGGCTTTATGGCTCATTCAGAGATTTATACACAATGTATTCTGTCTTCTTTAACTTGCAAGGAAACACCTACAGCACAGGAAGCAGACACAAAACATTAAAGTGATCCAGAAGAACAGCAAGGCATCCCTATTTTTTTAAATAAAGCATTGTGATTATGGCACAGGCTGTATCATACAATTTCTGTTGATTACTCTGAGCAGAAATGACTCATGAAAACAAACTGACAATGACTCATGAAAAATGCTGTCATAGCACATTATTGTGATTTAATCATCCGTCAGATGGCTGACGTGGCTACAAGCTGATTAAGGCTGGAGACATTAGTAATGGTGATGGTGCACATTGTAATTCAGCAACAAGCAGACAGAAATAGGTAACGAAGAAACAATAACCTTCTTATTATCCAAGGTATAATGCCCGATGGCTTGCAGGGTACATGAAAACTACAGTTATATGCAGTATGAAAGGCAAACAAGTATTTCCTAAGAAGGAACAGTTGATGTGTGTTAGTCATATGCAGAATGGAACACATCATGAAAAAATAAATCATAGAGAACTGAAAATAATTACAGTGGACTACTTAAATGGGAAAAAGAGGATAAAGCCTAGATTATGATGATAGAATATTGTAACATTATGGTCACCTTGTTTATTACAGTGACCAGCATCATCAGCTCACACAGTGACAGATCAAAACATATGAACTAAGTCCAAGCTGCTTTTATGGGACCATATTGTTTAGCCATGACTTTAGAGAGGTTAAAAGCCCTGATTCCTAACAGCAGTAATAGGAAATAGAGGTGAGCGGTCATTGGCTTATTCGCTGTCATGGTGGGTGGGACTTCGTGTTTTACAGATAATGCTGATGAATGCTGTGGATGGCTATTAATTGTTACACTGTCGCAGGTTCGGAAAGGTTATGTCAGACTGCTCAAAAGTCTTTGAAATATGTACAATGTCTAGCATTGAGGTCATGGCTCACCCATTGCCCTGGGAAAGAAGAAAGTATATTAATGTTTGTTTGTTTGTTTGTTAATCTTGTTTTCAGACATATCCTGAACCATTAGGCACATGAAGAAAAATATCTGTTTTCGTCAGGAAAAATAAAAACATTTTGTCACAAAGAAGTGCATAGATTAGATTTAGATATAATGTTGAGCAAGCAGTTCTGTATATTGATGGATTAAGTCAGAGTATCCAATTAAGTTTGTAGGTGGTTGCTAGGTATGTGACCAGACCTGAGGGCCATTGAATAGTCTAGTACAGTATACAAATTGATGCTAAGGGAATCAAACAATGGTCTACAGGAAGCAACTCAATAGCTGTCATAGCCTAAATCCTATGTGCCAACTGCCAGAAATACTTTGATCTCACATGGCTGAAAACCCTCCCTTTGTACCACAGAATACAACCACTTCAAAAAAATAAAACACCCTCACTATTATCAATAAGTGTTGTAAGATCTTTTACATCGAGGCGATATTTGCAGGTTCATAGGTGATTACTAACCCAATAACCCAGGAGTCTTTTTGCTTCCCAAATGTATAGAACAAGTTTTGATACCCTAAAGGGTATATGTAGGCTTGGGCATGGGTGATTAAGCATTTAGAAGCTGCCTTTGATATAGTCATTAGTACCACTAAATCAAGCAGGTGTGACCTCAATTTAACATGATATCACAAAAGATGGCAAACTCAGGAGTGCAGTGCCCTTCTCTAAAACTTTTTATAAGTCTCTAAAAGGGTCATTTCTGGTGATCATGGCAGAACTCAAATCTCCAGTCTTCTGAAATAAAAAAAATATCTTATCCTGTAGGCTAAATACCCTACCCACTTTTGCTTCACAATATAACATATAAGGAAAAAAAAACACAGACTGGCAGTCACCAACCCATTTGAGCGCTTTCACCTTTTAAACAGCAAAAAACTTCTTCAGAAATACAATCAACTTCTACAGCTCATTAAACAGGACAAATACATCACATGATAAAATTGCAAACATTTCTAACACTTAGTTCAAGTAAAGTCCATGCAATCAAAACACACTGGAGGTAAACAAATTGATAATATAATTTATGTAATTATTTAAAATCAATTATTTAATGTTTAAATGACTCAAATTTGCTTGCATTTAACTTGATCTGCCACAAAAATTCCTTTATTTTAAAGCAGCATGTTGATGTTTCCACCTCCAAAATCTAAATATACTGTTGAATTAGACAAAATTGAAATTTCCTAAAATTGACTACTACATTTAAATAATGCATTAGTATTTATTTTATTTTTTAATTTAAGCGTGTGCTCATAAATTCTCTCTGTCAATTTTGTAGTGCTTTTACCTAGTTAAAAACCATCACATGAGCAATATTTGGCCAAATAAACAACATTTTCATATTTACAACAACCAAACCTCCAAGCCACAAACACTAGTAACCACTAAGGCAAACTAGGTGAACTCGCACTGCACTTTATTAAAAAACAATTACAGCAGTAGACAACAGTTGAGCACTTTCATCCACTATGGGACTTCATCAGAACTACTGCCACTGAAATATGGCACCATTTAAACAGACAATTGTAATCACATGACAAGAACATTCTCCCATTTAAAAAGAACTAACATTAAAAAAACTACCATTTACATGAATATAAAAAAGTGTGCTTAAAACATAATATGTATATGTGTGTATAAATACTACATGTAAAAAAGACATGCTGATTATTAAAACGACAACTATCTTATAAAATAACAATGTTATATCACTGAAACAATATTCAAGGCTCTTAAGATTCAAAACTGGGGTGATGGTACAAGTTTCATTAAGACCTGGGAATGCTACGGTATTTAACCTTATTTGCCATAATAGCTCCCTAATTAACAGGTGGTCTTCGATAATTTTGCCCCCTTACATCTCTTTTAAGCTGTTCAATAACCATAAACTTAAAAACATGTGATTGACAATTTTTAATATGTCTGTAAAGAAAATGTGTACCTTTACATTTAGTAATATCCCTCACATGCTTATATATTCTGCCCTTTACCCTTCTAATGGTCTTCCCAATGTAAAAGCCAGGACACATTTGACAACAAACAACATAAATGACCCAATTTATGTCACAATTATACCTGCCTCTAAACTTAATAGTATGGCCATTGACCATTACATCATCTCCCACCATGACATGACGACACATCCTACAGTCCCCACATTTATACATACCCTTTATGTCAGTCCATCAACAACCACTACCATTATACTGATTCCCCGCTCCATCAAATCTCTGAAACTGATATTTCTTCTATACACAATGACAGATGCATCACCCAAGACATTGTGTAACTGAGGATTAGTGGAAATAATAAATCACTTAAGCTTCAACATACTGATGATAGTGTAGGAATCCAAGGAAAAAGTTAAAATACATGACTTAGAATAATCTTTAGTGAGTTTCCCAGGCTTAGACATATCAGTAGATAATGCAACTGTTCCCAAGCCAGCATCATCACTTATAGTCTACTGTTGTTATTCACTATCATTCGGGTACAAAAGAGGGGAATATACTTTCTGCACTCTCTTATTCACCACCTCATCTCTAATAGGATTCAAGAAAGCCCTAGGATACCCACGCTTCATAAACATATCCATTAATTTGTTACACTCCATTAAAAACACACAGTCATCTGAAACCATCCTGACAAGGCATACCATTTGGCCTTTTACCACAGATTTTTTCTGTGCCAGTGGATGAAAACTGTCGAAATGGAGGTAACTATTTGAAAAGGTGGGCTTCCAATAGATATTGGACTTGAAACAACCACCCTCAGCATCCTTAAAGATTGTTACATCCAAAAGCTCTAGACTCTCTTGACTATAGGAATGAAAAAATTAAAAAAAAAGAGTGGTTAAATTTATATGATCAAAAAATTCATTTAATTTTTCAATGTCATCCTTCCAAATGATAAAAATATTATCCAAAAAGCGGGTGTAAAATGAAAAAGCCTCCTTATAAATAGAATTAAAAATAAAATGGTTCTCCCAGTATAACACCAAGTTGGCAAAACTGGGGGCACAATCTGCCCCCATCTTCACACCCTTAGGCTGCCCGAAATATTGGCCTTCAAAAAATAAAAAATTGTTTGATAAAACCATGTCCATCAGAGTGACCAAAACACTGACCCTATCTTCATCAAGCACATGTAATTCCACCAAAATATCCTCAAACCACCTTAGACCGCCATCTTGCGGAATGACCGAATACAAATTGCAAACATCTATTGTGAATACCACATTTGAAAGTTTTTTTCAAAAAATCCCAGGAATCCTGACAAATCTGTGGGACAATCCCCACTGATGGTTTCAACCAATAATCAATATATTTGGCCATATAGTAGGTTTTACATCTAGTACCATCCACAATAGGTCTTAAGGGCAGGTCATTTGTGTCTTTATGGATTTGGGGTATCCCAAAAATCCCGGCAACAACTGGATGTTTATTGTATAAAAACTCATACTCATCAAAGCTAATTTGACCTTGAAATAACATGTCATGCAAATCCATGTCAAGCTTAGAATATGCAATCAGAGCAAACACCTCAGCAGGGTAAAGTGCCTTGGTAAAACGAAAAAGCAGAGCAGTAGAGCAATTCCAAGGCACACCAATAGTCAATAATCCAAAGCTTCCAAACGAAAAAAGACCTTTATTGCAGCAGAACTTCTCCACACAGTAAAGCGCTTTTCATTGTATAACCGCTTCTTCAGACTTCAATAAAATGCATTGAAATTCTAGCCTTTATATACTATGGTTACCAAAGACTTAACCAATTAATCAATTAAACAATGTTTTGAATTCTTAGGTGCAAGTGCTCACAAACAAATACATAAAAATACATAAAAATACATCAGAAAATACTTAAAAGATGCTTAAAACTAAGAAGACATCATAGGTGTCACATGCATTTAAAATTATACTAAATATTCCATGTAACATATTTAATCATTTAATGCTTAAAAAGCCTTGGCTGCTAAAATGGTTTTAAAGTAATTTTCATTTTAATCCATATTTATGTGCCTGTAATCTGAGGATCCATCTGTTCTCAACTTCCTCAGTATGATTTTATATTCCTAACCTACTGGTGCTTTTACTAATTCTAAAACTTTGAATCTAAAATGATGTAAAGACCCTTTCTCCATAATATGTCTTGCTAAAGCATTGGTAGTATCTTCTTTGCTGACCGCATATATATGCTCCTTATACGCTCACGCTGTGCGATTTGTTTTCCTACATAATATTTCTGACAAAATTGACACTGTGCTAAGTAGACAAGATTTTAGATCTACAATCAGCATAGCTCCTAAAAGTATAAATTCTTCCAGTGTGTGGGTGGGTAAAGGCATTATCCTCTGCTATGAATCTGCACTAATTGCAGGTCCTGCAGGGAAATGTTCCTGCTCTCTGTGACCTTAGATGTCCTATGTCTGTTTTTTCATAGCATAAAAGTCTCTTTAGATATTTCATGTTCCTATATGCTATATTGGGTGCCTCTTCCACTAAAGTCTTGATTCTATCATCCATCACTAAAATTTTCCAGTTATTTTCTATAATCCTTCTGATCTGGCCATTTCTGTTAGTATATGGTATAATAAGCCTATTTTTCACGGCAGATGATTTTTTCATGTCCATAATATTAGCTTCTGTCTTGTTATAGTAGAATGGTTTACCCCTATCTGATCTCAATTTATCACTTGTAGCTATGGTGTCATGTACCACTTTCTTGTTATATCCTCTGGATGTAAAATCTCTTTCTAAGATATCTTTCTGACTTATAAAAGCTGACTCATTGGTAGTTAGCTTGGATACCCTGAGTGTTTGATTCTTAACTATATTCGAATAGATATGTTTAGGGTGCATACTACTACGATGAAGGAAATTATTCCTCCAACAAGTTTTCCTGAACATTTCAGTATTGATACAATTTGAGAATAAATACTACTTGCAAAGAAAGGGAGTTGCAATGGGAACCCCTTGTGCAAACTCCTATGCCAACCTAGTGTTGGCATATTGGGAGGATGCCTATGTGTTGAACAATTTATTATTTAATGAGCATATAATACACTACAGTCGTTTTGTAGATGATGTTTTTTTAATATGGAGAGGAACAGAACAAGATCTAGCTGAATTCATCTGCTATTTGAATGGGACCACTGATTTTTTAGAGTTTCAAAGTACTCACTCATGTGAAGTAATACAATTTCTTGATGTACAGTTGACGAAGGGACCAAATGGTATCAATACTGAAATGTTCAGGAAAACTTGTTGGAGGAATAATTTCCTTCATCGTAGTAGTATGCACCCTAAACATATCTATTCGAATATAGTTAAGAATCAAACACTCAGGGTATCCAAGCTAACTACCAATGAGTCAGCTTTTATAAGTCAGAAAGATATCTTAGAAAGAGATTTTACATCCAGAGGATATAACAAGAAAGTGGTACATGACACCATAGCTACAAGTGATAAATTGAGATCAGATAGGGGTAAACCATTCTACTATAACAAGACAGAAGCTAATATTATGGACATGAAAAATCATCTGCCGTGAAAAAGGCTTATTATACCATATACTAACAGAAATGGCCAGATCAGAAGGATTATAGAAAATAACTGGAAAATTTTAGTGATGGACGATAGAATCAAGACTTTAGTGGAAGAGACACCCAATATAGCATATAGGAACATGAAATCTCTAAAGAGACTTTTATGCTATGAAAAAACAGACATAGGACATCTAAGGTCACAGAGAGCAGGAACATTTCCCTGCAGGACCTGCAATTAGTGCAGATTCATAGCAGAGGATAATGCCTTTACCCACCCACACACTGGAAGAATTTATACTTTTAGGAGCTATGCTGATTGTAGATCTAAAAATCTTGTCTACTTAGCACAGTGTCAATTTTGTCAGAAATATTATGTAGGAAAACAAATCGCATGCGTGAGCATATAAGGAGCATATATGCGGTCAGCAAAGAAGATACTACCAATGCTTTAGCAAGACATATTATGGAGAAAGGGTCTTTACATCATTTTAGATTCAAAGTTTTAGAATTAGTATAAAGCACCAGTAGGTTAGGGAATATAAAAATCATACTGAGGAAGTTGAGAACAGATGGATCCTCAGATTACAGGCACATAAATATGGATTAAATGAAAAAATTACTTTAAAACCATTTTTAGTAGCCAAGGCTTTTAAGCATTAAATGATTAAATGTGTTACATGGAATATTTAGTATAATTTTTAAATGCATGTGACACCTATGATGTCTTCTTAGTTTTTAAGCATCTTTTAAGTATTTTTCTGATGTATTTTTTATGTATTTTTTATGTATTTGTTTGTAGTGAGCATTTGCACTCTAAGAATTCAAAACATTGTTTAAGTGATTAATTGGTTAAGTCTTTGGTAACCATAGTATATAAAGGCTAGAATTTCAATGCATTTTATTGAAGTCTGAAGAAGCGTTTATACAACGTGAAAGCGCTTACTGTGTGGAGAAGTTCTGCTGCAATAAAGGTCTTTTTTCGTTTGGAAGCTTTGGATTATTGGCTATTGGTGTGCCTTGGAATTGCTCTACTGCTTAGAATATGCAATGTTCAACTCGCTCTTTGAAATCACAACATAAGTGTCAGTAAGTAGCAATTATTCCATTCTATTATTGTAATCCACATAATCCATAACAACAACCCCACCCCCTTTATCAGGTTATGATTCGGATATTTTTGTCATTTACAATGTCACTCAACAACTTTTGTTCATTCTGGTTTAAGATACACTGTTTCCTGTTTTGGTGGTTAGCAATGTCATGGATATCTCTGTCACAAATCTGCTCAAACGTAGATAAAACTCCATGAACAGGCAGGTTAAAAGTACTCAACCTTTTCAAGGACTTGCCACCCGAATCATTAGATAAATTACCCCCAAACCACACCATCAGATTTAATTTATGGACAAATAGTTTTAAATCTAACAATGCTTGGGCCAAACAGGCTCTAGCTGTCGGTACAAAGTTAAACTCTTTAACAAATATTTCAGCATGTGCTGTAGTAAATTCATTATTTGAAAAGTAAAAAATAGTAAAATCTTTATCACTATTCAGTAGCTTTTTAACCTGTGGTTCATTACGTTGCCCAGGTTCTCCAAAGATGTTCACCATTTCCACCTCGAGCCATTCTTCCTGTTGGTTAATGTCTTGGGGTGTGCTCCTTGTTGTTGATAAAAATCCTCCATCTCTTCCACATTTTGATGGTTAGCCTGACTTTGAGCTTGAATTCTCCCTGAGCATCTGACTTCCCCCAGCCTCATGCATATCATTAGTAGCAGAATTGGAGTTCACCCTTGAAGAAACTTCCTCCTCATTACGCATAGGATATTCCTGCCTACTATTATGATGTCTCACCCCGCTATTGGCAGGATCTGGATAAGCATGCCCATTTTCATAAGCTGTGGCATCCCTCTGAAACTTCTTCATTTTCTTTAAGCATTTTTTTCACATTCACAATCAAATTTACAAAAAATATTTTCATAGTTAGTTTTGTAACTGTCAAATAATAAATCCTGTGTGATGCCTGCATTAAGACCATCCAACTGCACTGAAAGACTCTCCATAACTTGATCATTATTTTTAATAATGAGGTCTAGCAGCTCACAGCCCATCTTAATAAATTGGAGTTTGATGACACTTACAACTTTTTAACCATCAACGTTAAAGATCTGTATACATCTATCCCCCACCTTGATGGTATTGAATGGGTCAGCCTTTTGCTTAGATCCAAGAATGCCCCAACTAATGAAATTACCCTTGTAGAAATGTTATTAGATATAATTCTTACGAATAATTATTTTTTCTTTGATCAAGAGTTCTACTTACAAAAACAAGGTGTAGCTATGGGGTCGCCTTGTGGGGCCAGTTTTGCTAATCTCATCATGGCATTCTGGGAGAGGACTTTTGTCTTTAATTCATCTGACCACAAGGCGAACCTCATTTTTTACACAAGATTTTTAGACGATATTTTTATTTTATTCAAAGGGGATAATGTACAGGCTAACATGTTTATTTCTTTTTTGAATACCACTACTGACTTCTTGGTATTTACAGCTACTTTCCATACAGACACCATCGATTACTTGGATGTCAAATTATTTAAAGATAGAGTTAACAACAACTATGTTTCGAAGATTTTTAGGAAGCATACTTATTGCAATTCTTTTTTACATTTTTCTAGCTGCCATCCATTCCACCAAAAGCGGTCAATTATCAAAGGACAATTGATCAGAGCAGCTAGGATGACTACATTAGATGTAGATTTTCCACTGGAATGTGATTTGTTGAGTAGTATGTTTAAACAGCGTGGGTATCCCAGCTATTTGATACAACAACTGGTCAAAGAGGTGTCCGAGAAAAGAAGTGCTGGTTTGGTTAATCCTATTCTTTGTTTTAGTAGATCTGATATTATTTCAACAGCTTCATCTCCTGGGGGTAGTCCGATTATAGTACAAGGGACACCACCATCACCAGAACCTAATTTCAAAGATAGGTTTATAACAACTTTTTGTACTGATAGTGGTAGGGTGAAATTTATCTTATATAAGAATTGGCAGTTTATCTTGAATGACATTTCGTTACTGGATAAATTAATTCCATTACCTCTGACAGTATATCGTAGAGGTTACAACTTGAAGAACTTACTGGACAGTAGTATCCATTGTGATACATCTAGATGGGCAGGCATGACCACTTGTGGGAGTTGTAAGATGTGTAGATTTGTGGACATCAGTGGTACATTTGTCGTTAATGGCAACAAATTCAACATCAGGCTCAAACTTAATTGTAATTCTTGATTTGTAGTGTACATAGCAAGTTGTGTATGCTGTCCCGCTTTCTACATGGGTAAAACTGAACGTAGATTGTGGGACAGGATATATGAACACAACTATGCTATTTCTACTAATAAACTGGACGACTCGTTGGCCAAACATGTCTTTCAGAATGTTGGCCATAAATTCATGTTCAAAGCTATTGACCAAATTCACTTTAATTTGAGAGGTGGTCCTATTAATCTACTTCTGGAGGAGCGTGAACTTGTATGGCAAATCCGTTTAAATGCATTTGCCCATCCAGGCTTAAATGATTCATGCAATATTGCTTGTCTGCTCAAGCTTAGGAGTTTGGTACGCTAGTTATTTATTGTTGGGATTATTTAATATTTATGAGTTTGGATTATATTATTAGTGTAGCATTGTTTATGTTGATATACTATTATCTTATACTACATGTATAATTTATTTTAATTAATAGTTCTTTGATTGTTATGGTTATTCAGGGTTGCTTGTTTCGTAATGCGTAATGTCTTTTTAAACGTGTTGCAGGTAGGACGTGTGGTTAATTATGTGACTACTATTCATCATTTTTAAATAACAATACCTCCTAATGTGAATTGTTTCTGAAGAAGTTGCTTTATTGGGGCAACGAAAAGCGCTTTAAATAAATTAATTTTTTTATTTTACTTTTCGTGGGTTGCTGTTTCGCTTTTCTGAGGACAAGTGGTTTTATTCAGTTTATTTGTTTTACTCTAGTTTGTTCTTTGAGTCAGTCACCAGGGATATGGATGAAGGTAAGGCAGTGCATGCAGCCTGCCTCAATCTGGCCAAGGACTTTGATACCATTCCTCACTCAGGAATTATTGATAAACTCACCAAACTAGCTATCAACCCCTATATCACTAGGTGGGTTACAAATTGGCTCACAGATAGAACACATAGTGTGAAAGTAGCGGACTCCAAGTCAGACTACCGATCAGTTACAAGTGGAGTCCAACAGAGATTGGTCCTGGGTCCTCTCCTGTTTGGCATCTACTTCTCAGACGTCCAGGCCAACATAAAGGGACTCTGGCTGACCAAGTTCACAGATTACTGCAAGCTGGGAGCCATTATTAACTCCCCAAGTGATGCAGATATCCTACAGAAAGGCCTCACTGAGACCAATGACTGGTGTCAAAACCACAGCCTTAAGCTTAACGCCAAGAAATGCGTCATCATCCCCTTTGGTAAAAACTCAGTTCCCACTAATTACCACATCAATGGGAGCCCACTGATCACTGAAGGCATTATAAGAGACCTGGGGACACAGTTGACAGCAACCTCTCCTTCGACCACCACACTGTCACTGTGGTCAGAAAGTCCTTCTATGTAGCACATCTCATTACCAAGGGTTTTGCATTCAGAGATGCATTTTTTGGAGAGCCTTAAAAAATTGGAGTTTGATGACACAACTTTTTAACCACCAACGTTAAAGATCTGTATACTTCTATCCCCCACCTTGATGGTATTGAATGGGTCAGCATTTTGCTTAGATCCAAGAACGCCCCAACCAATGAAATTACCCTTGTAGAAATGTTATTAGACATTATTCTTATGAATAATTATTTTTTCTTTGATCAAGAGTTCTACTTACAAAAACAAGGTGTAGCTATGGGGTCTCCTTGTGGGGCCAGTTTTGCTAATCTCATCATGGCATACTGGGAGAGGACTTTTGTCCTTAATTCATCTGACCACAAGGCGAACCTCATTTTTTACACAAGATTTTTAGACAATATTTTTATTTTATTCAAAGGGGATAATGTACAGGCTAACATGTTTATTTCTTTTTTGAATACCACTACTAACTTCTTGGTATTTATGGCTACTTTCCATACAGACACCATTGATTACTTGGATGTCAAATTATTTAAAGATAGAGTTAACAACAACTATGTTTCGAAGATTTTTAGGAAGCATATTTATTGCAATTCTTTTTTACATTTTTCTAGCTGCCATCCATTCCATCAAAAGCGGTCAATTATCAAAGGACAATTGATCAGAGCAGCTAGGATGACTACATTAGATGTAGATTTTCAATAGGAATGTGATTTGTTGAGTAGTATGTTTAAACAGCGTGGGTATCCCAGCTATTTGATACAACAACTGGTCAAAGAGGTGTCCGAGAAAAGAAGTGCTGGTTTGGTTAATCCTATTCTTTGTTTTAGTAGATCTGATATTATTTTAGCAGCTTCATCTCCTGGTGGTAGTCCGATTATAGTACAAGGGACACTGCCATCACCAGAATCTAATTTCAAAGATAGGTTTATAACCGCTTTTTGTACTGATAGTGGTAGGGTGAAATTTATCTTATATAAGGATTGGCAATTTATCTTGAATGACATTTCATTACTGGATAAATTAGGTCCATTACCTCTGACAGTATATCGTAGAGGTTACAACTTGAAGAAGTTACTGGACAGTAGTAGCCATTGTAATACATCTAGACGGGCAGGCATGACCACTTGTGGGAGTTGTAAGATGTGTAGATTTGTGGACGTCGGTGGTACATTTGTCGTTAATGGCAACAAATTCAACATCAGGGTCAAACTTAATTGTAATTCTCGATTTGTAGTGTACATAGCAAGGTGTGTATGGTGTCCCATTTTCTACGTGGGTAAAACTGAACGTAGATTGCGGGACAGGATATATGAACACAACTATGCTATCTCTACTAATAAACTGAACAACTCGTTGGCCAAACATGTCTTTCAGAATGTTGGCCATAAATTTATGTTCAAAGCTATTGACCAAATTCACTTTAATTTGAGAGGTGGTCCTATTAATCTACTTCTGGAGGAGCATGAACTTGTATGGCAAATCCGTTTAAATGCTTTCGCCCATCCAGGCTTAAATGATTCATGCAATAATGCTTGTCTGCTCAAGCTTAGGAATTTGGTACACTAGTTATTTATTGTTGATATTATTTATGAGTTTTGATTATATTATTAGTGTAGCATTGTTTATGTTGATATAATATTATCTTATACTACATGTATAATTTATTTTAATTAATAGTTCTTTGATTGTTATGGTTATTCAGGGTTGCTTGTTTAGTAATGCGTAATGTCTTTTTAAACGTGTTACAGGTAGGAGGGTGTGGTTAATTATGTGACTACTATTCATCATTTTTAAATAACAATACCTCCTAATGTGAATTGTTTCTGAAGAAGTTGCTTTATTGGGGCAACGAAAAGCGCTTTAAATAAATTAATTCTTTTATTTTACTTTTCGTGGGTTGCTGTTTCGCTTTTTTGCTGACAAGGGGTTTTACTGACTTAAAGAAGTCAACCAGGATGAACAGGCATGAACTGTCTTTTACAAAGCCAAATTGCATAGGGTCTAGAGTTTGGAGATTTCCTATATCTTTGGTAATCAGGTCCATGATGATGCACTTCATAGCTTTACATATCAAACTCATCAGGCTAATGGGGCAATAATTCCTAAGGTCTGGAGAGGGATGTCTCTAGCAGTGTGCCATTCAGTAGGGACAAAGCATGAGGTGAGGCTGTGACTGAACAGGGCACACAGATGTGGTGCCAGTTCACTTTGTAGTTCATGTAGAACACAGCCAGAGATATTATTGGGTCCCATAGAAGCTGTATTCTTGGCCTTGGACAATGCAGCTTTAACCTGTGCTGCAGTAATGCTGGGTGCCTGGCATTCTTTCGGTATTGTGATTGGTCCTTTGGGGGGGTAAAGCTGGCACTGAATCTGTCTGCCAGTATGTTGGCAATACCTGTTGGCTCAGTATAGGAGGGACCATTGTGCAGTAACTCACAGCAACTCTGGGTATTGCTGTGGAGGTTCTTGATATAATTATAGAAGGCTTTGTGATTGTTTTTTGTGTCTGCTACAATTCTGCCTTCATAACTGGCTTTAGAAGATTTGATGGGGGATTTCAACTTTTTGTTGAAGCTAATAGGGCAGTTTTTCCAGACTTGGTACTTCATCTTTTTCTGCAGCAGTTTCTTCCTTCTGTTGCAGAGTTTAGTAATGGCAGGGGACCACCAGATTGGTTTCCTTTTTTGGAGGAGAGTGTCTTGGTTCTGTTGGTTATGGTTAGTTCTATGCATTTATGTACATGTTTGTACAGTGCATTGATGTATGATTTGGTAGTCATGCAGCTATTTTCCATTGGCATTGGTGCTGTGAAGTTAGTCACCTCTGTATTTAGGAGCCCAAAATCAGCTTTGGAGAAGTTTTTCAAGGTGGTTACCTTTGTGGGGGGTGTATTTGAGATGTGGATTTCCATGGTTATTAGTTTATGGCCAGATCTGACCAGGGAGGGATTGACTACTGGTGTAGAGCAGTGGTCACCCATGTTAGTAATAACCAGATCAGGGATGTTGCTTCCTCAAGTGGGGGTCAGTATGAGCTGGTCCAGGTTAATGTGATTGATCCTTTAGGGGGGAGAGAGGGGTAAAGTTGGCACTGAATCTGTTGGCCAGTATGTTGGCAATAACTGTTGGCTCAGTACAGGATATGCCATTGTGCAATATCTCAGAGCAAATCTGGGTATTGCCGTGGATATTCTTGATATAGCTATAGAAGGCTTTGTGATTGTTTTTAGTGTCTGCCTCAATTCTGCCTTCATAGCTGGCTTTAGAGGATTTGATGAGAGATTTCAACTTTTTGTTGAAGCTAGTAAGGGAGTTTTTCCAGTCTTGGGACTTCACCTTTTTCTGCAACAGTTTCTTCCTTCTGTTGCAGAGTTTATTAACAGCAGGGGACCACCAGATTGGCTTCCTTTTTTTGGAGGACAGCATCTTGGTTCTGTTGGCTATGGCTAGTTCCATGCATTTGTGTACATGTTCGTACAGTGCATTGTTGTATGATTTGGCAGCCATGCAGCTATTTTCCATTGCCATGGGTGCTGCAAAGTTAGCCATCTCTGTTTTTAGGAGTCAAAAGTCAACACTGGAGAAGTTTTTCAAGGTGGTTACATTTGTGGGGGGGGGGGGGTATGGGTGAGATGTGGATTTCCATGATGATTAGTTTATGGTCGGATCTGACCAGGGAGGAACTGAGTACTGGTATAGAGCAATGGTTGCCCATTTTAATAATAAACAGGTCAAGGATGATGCTTCCTCTAGTGGGATTCCAAATGACCTGGTCCAGGGCATTGGAATTGTTGAATTCCAGGAAGTGTTGGGTCAGTGTATTGGTGCTTGAGTAGTTTTCTCACTTGATGGAGTGGTAGTTGAAGTCTTGAATGTGGAATGAGAATCTAGGGACATGGTTGGGGACCTAAACAGGCTACGACCTGGATCATCGTCTTACCCAATTTTAGTTTTCCCTAAATTTCTCACATGCGTTATGCTGGGCTACTAGTCTGGAGGTGTGCATATCCTTTATGAATATGGAGACACCCCCACCTTTGGGGCTTCGGTCCATGTTTTGGAGCCAAAAGGTGTGGAATGAATTATAGCCTGGTAGCGCAGGGGTGCTTTCTGTTTCTTTAAACTAGGTCTCCGTTACAGCACAAATGTCGATGTTCTCCATTTTGAGGAGTGCATTGAGTGAGTGCATCTAGAGATTAAGACTTCTAGCACTGAGCAGCATGACCCTCAGATTGCATTTATTTACAGGTGTTATGGTGATAATTTGGTCTTTGGAACACCACCTAAAAAAAGGCACTATAGGGGTGGCAAGAGCTTTAGCCAATACGCAGAAGCCCAGGGTTGACAGATGTAGGCCATCTCTGGCAAAGCATCAAGATCTGTCAATCATATCATCTCAAGCACACAGATACTGGATCCCCTTAGAATGACACCAGAAACTTAGCCAATTGTTGAACTCAATCATTTTTTTGTACTGCGGTATCATTCTGGGTGACAGTATGATACTGCTCAGGTCTAGTGTCATACCTGCCTGGGCCACATAATCCGAGAGCTCCTCATGTCTCTTTTCATGTAGTCCAGGGAGGAGCATCTCAGGTCATTCACACCCACATGGACAATGACAGAGTCACACTTGTACTTATTGTGGAGCGACCTGAGTGCGTGTGTTATGTGTTGGATTCTGGCACCTGATAGACAGCTGACTGTTACTTACTCCTTATTCAACCTAGTAAGTGGGACATCTGTGTGCCTCACTATTGAGTCACCTATGATTAGTGTATTGGGCAAGGTGTTTAGCCTTAGGGGGCTTAGGTTGAAGGCACACTGTGGAGGTGAGCTATGTGTCCTGTGGTTTGTGCTGTGTTGTGGTGGTCCAGTGTGTTTCTCTCTTGGCGGTCTCTGCTATTTGGGTAAATTTCTATTGAGAGCCTCCATGAAGGTAGGTGTGTGGTTTGTGTTATTATGTGAGAGCTGTGATAGTGGGTGTTCTGGAGGGCTTTCTGTTCCATGTGGTGGGGTGCAGGTGTTTACCTTCTCTTGACAAGCTAGTCTGGTCTTGGCTGGAGAGTGCATAGCTTCCAATCTGGTGATTTAAATGCATCTCTCACAAGTCTGACTGTTGAGAGGTAAGAGGAGAGGGTTGTCTGTGTATATGAGGCAGTTATTACACTGCCCCAGAATGCTCAAGTGCACCAGCTTAATAGGAGAAAGCACAGGGAACTGCCCTTTAATCATGCCAGAATGGGTGGTCATAACTACTAAGTACTGGAGCTATTTCTGTGAAGAATGATTAGTGCTGATGGCACTTAGATGTGCTACAATAATTGCTACAAAACCCTGTTGAAGTGCAAAGCGATTAGGCTATTTGAAGTGCAAGAGAGAAAGAACTAGCAAAGTCTAAGGGAAAAACTGAAGTGCAGGCTTTCTGGCACCAGTAATAATTTGCCTCAGCTCGGCACTGCAGTGTGGAACTTAAACAAGTGCAAACCCATGTAAACATGGGCTTTTAAACCAGAAAGTTGAAAGGGATGGAAAAACTGCCCAAACAACCAATAAACTATAATTTCTGGGCCAGAAACCACTCCTCTCATGGTAGATAGGCTACCTAGTGCTTACCACTCCCACTGATAAGCTAGAAGGCTTCCCTCCATTTGGGGGGCTCAGTAGCTTACAGACAGTACTGTATACAGCAAATCTGTATCTGGACTAGACTAGTTACAGAAAAGGTGGGAAACAAGTGCAAATGCAGGCTTTTAAACCAGAAAGTTGAAAGGGATGGAAAAACTGCCCAAACGACCAATAAACTACAATTTCTGGGCCAGGAACCACTCCTCTTGTGGTAGATAGGCTACCTAGTGCTTAGCACTCCCACTAATAAGCTAGAAGGCTTCCCTCCAACACAGAAAGGTTTGGGGGCCTCAGAAGCTTACAAACAGTCCTATATACAGCAAATCTGTATCTGGACTAGACTAGTCATAGGAAAGGCAGGAAACAAACTTTTAACTTTTTTTTACAGAAAAGCAGCTAAAACAGCAGTAAAAACAATCCAAATGCAGTGCAAGCTAGCACACTTGACGGTGTAGCAAAATTAAAGCAAATGCAGTTTAAATAAATGCAATTACATTTAAAATGGCTAAAAATAAGAGCAGAAGGCAGTAAATGAGGAAAAAAATCAAGATGGAGGGACTTAGAGTATCAGAAAACAATGCCAGTAAATATATAAATAATTCAGTCAAGCAAAAATTAAGACAGTGCAGAACTCTGAACAGTTAAAAAGTGCCAAAAATATACTCCTCAGCTCTATATTTCCAGATTGTTTGAGAAGCACACTCAGTCAGAACACAAGGAGATTCTAGCATTGGTAGATTCTATCAAAGTTTTTTTTATTTAGTAAAGTGGAAAGGGAGTGAGACGCCCATGTACTGGCCCAGTAATCAAGGAGCCTTAATCCTCACCACCAGCACCAGTGAGGGGCATGCACATTGGGGGGATAACAAGTACACACACAGTATAGTACTATTTCCCTTAAGAGCAAACAGAGATCACAGTCCGTCTGGAGCTGGTTTCTCCCTTTCTTTCCAGATCCCAATAAGACTCTCCAATGGCACAGCTATAAGGTCCAGATGTCAGCCTAGTGGTCAAGCTAAAACCTCCATCACCCTCTCTGTCCAACCAGTACTTCATGTCCCTGCCCAAGTAGTTGACACACACACACACATTAAGATTTGATTTATATACAGACAGATACTCCTGGGGAAGGCTGGCACAGGTTCTGCAGCTGTGCCCCCTTTCTGCCTAAACTATAAGGTAGTGCAAACTGCCACCAACCACTAATATCAGCTACTATAAGGCCTTTCCAAAAGGATGACCAATTTCACTGTGTAATGTTACTGTTATCCAAAGAGTAAGTGTGACTGAGCAGCAAGACTACTGGAGTGGCTTGGACAGTATCACCAAATACATGCAAGTACTCTAGAGCTTAAATTATCTCTACACAAAACAGCACAGTTGAAAGGTTTAAAAATATTTAATAATAAATAATAAAAACACAAGACAAATCTCATCACTTCAACACAGTGCTAATCAAGAGTTCAAAAATCACAGGAACTTTAAAACAATATTGTAGGATAGGGTTCCTATTAGATGACCAAAGAAGCATTCTTTCAAATGCGTCTTGGTCAAACTTGAAAAGATGAAAAGACAAAATGATGAAGCGGTATATAAGCAAATTCTTTCCCTGGGAAAGAAATTGTTTGGCCGCGTCTGTTACTTTGCTGTTTTCGTCACTGTAGTGCGATCTCGGAGTTGGTATATTTAAGTAGGAGGTGTGGGGTGTGAAGCCCCCCAATTTATGTTATGTTTTAAGTGTTTTTTTTTTTTTTTTTTTTGGAACAGCACTTTTTTTCCCTTGGAAAAAAATCGCTGTTCTAAGCGTTCGAGTTTGTAAGCTTTCGTTTATATGGGGTCGATGAATCCTCGTTCACTTTTCTAAGTGTTCAGTTATTTAATATAGACCTGTAGGATAGTCTGACATAAATATAGAACACAGCTAGACTAATCTGGCTAAATTCTTATCTAACTCTAAGAGAAACTATGTCCTAAATAACTTTACTTACAAGGCAAAGTGCTGGTGAGTTGTCAGCTTCAGACAAAATCCGAAATGCTCAATCTTTCTCTCTGAGAAAGTCTTAAATTGATAACACCTAGTACTGATGAGTCATTTCACATTACATAATTTTTATCACTTCTCGTTTAGTTCCCAGGTGAAACAGAAACTCAAAATTTACATTTCTTTGTAAGCTGTACCTGGCCAGGAACTCACAGGAATAAAAGGCACTTTTACATGTAAAATCTAGCAATTATCTCTGTCTTAAAACAATAGAAAGAATTTGCTGGTCCAAACATCCTGTCTCTGAGCTTGAGATCAAACACAGTTGTAATTCTTTACTTAACAGCTTTCTTCCAGCAGGGTGCACTGTGGTTACATTTTGAAGTTCAGCATATAACACAGTTTTCTTACATTTCGTTTTCTTACATTTGTAAAAACAAGCCTGTGGATTATATTAATATTTACAATGACACAGAAGTATCTGTAAAATTCTATCTAGCTAGGCTGGCAGCCTTCACAGGGAGAAAAGAGCAACAGAAGATAATTCAGGGTTAAGAAACTAAGTGGGTTGGCCTTCTCAAATGTTCTCTCTGTATTAGGTAGAATGAGCTAATGACACTAGACTGAAAGGAGTGTCCCAGACTAAATTTACAGTAGGGGTGGGCAACTGCAAAGCCACCAAGTATAAAGAAATACAATAAAAGAAGAAGACAAGCTCATCCAAGAAGAAGTAAGAAAAGAACTAGGAAAAGCAGGAGACACAGATGAGGTCATAGCAGATATGATTGACATATTTAGTGAGATAGGAAAGGGATGGCTCCTGAGGGTACTCATAGCTGTATGGAGAGAAAGGCATATTCCAGATGACTGGACAATAATCTTACTAGTGCCAGTGTACAAGAACAAAGGGGTATCCAAAACTGTAGGCAGTACAGAGGTATCAAACTCCATTGCATGGAAGTTCTGGAGAGGATGAAACAAACGAATACACAGAGTAGTGGAAAGTGAGATGGGAGATGAACAGTTTAAATTCAAATCAGGATACAACACAACAAACTCAAGGTTTGCAGTGAGACAGATAATGGAGAAGAAGCTAGAGATGAGATAATAGTCCAACTGGGCATTCCTGGACTTGGAGAAAGCATATGACAAGAATCCAAGAAAGCTTGTTTGAGCAGTACAAAGTCCCAGAAACATCAGTAGAATTAGTGCTGGCTATGTAAAAGGACACAATGACTCATTGTTCAGTGTCTTATCAGGGAGTGGGTGTGCACCAGGGTTCGGCTCAGAGCCCACTGCTGCTCATACCAGTGATGGACTACCATAGCAAACAAGCAACAGGGGATAGATCAACAAAGTTGCTGCATGCATTCAATTTGGCATTATAGTCAGACTCTAAGTGAACAAGAACTTCAGCAAAGGTTAGGGGAATGGAATGCAAAACTGAAGGCACATGGGATGAAAGTGAGTACAGGTAAGACAATTGTAATGGCAGCAAATGGGTGAAATAAGAATAAGCTGAGAACTGAAGTAAACTGGAAAATAGTGGAACAGTTTAAAAGCATCAAGTACCTGGGAGGGGTAGTTGAGGAGAAGGGAAGTCTGAATGAGGATGTCAAAGCTAGAATTAATGGGGCTGTCACAGAGTGTCAGAGGTAGTATGTGACAAAAGAATGCCAAATGAAACTTTGGAAGATGCTGACATCTGCGCAGTCACCAAGGCATGGTTGAAAGGTGCAGATAGCACCCCAGCTGTGCAGGGCCACAATGCCTTCCATATGTTCAGACCACAAACTGAGCAAGAAAGAACCAAAGGAGGAGGTGTTTCCATCTTATTTAAGGATAAGTACACCTCTAGACTTGTCAAACAGTATGACTGTCTTGAGCTACTTCATGTCCAATTAACTATAGGTAAAGCTCCCTACCATATTATACCTAGCTACAGGTTTCCCCACAGTAAAACAGGAGAAGCAATCTGCATACCTGGACTTACCGGAGTCACTTGCCATACAGCATAATACCTTACTCATGGGTGATTTAAATTATCCTACCATCAACTGGGAAACATACATGACCCCATGCTGGCTCAGAGGTTCTTGGACTTAGTCAATGCAAATGTTCTTGAACAGCTAGTCAGCACACCCACAAGGGGCTCAGACGTCCTGAACATAGTATTCACTAACATGTGAGAGCATTGCACCCCCCCCATGTGATGTCCTCCCTGGTAAAATTGGACCATAAATCAGTCACATTCAAAGTAATTATAAGATCAGATACCCCATCAAGCTCAAAAATGCTTAAGAATTCTTCAGAGACAAATTACCTCCTACTAAGTAATGGTATAAGAAGTTTTAAAGCCCCCTTGAATGCATGAACTTCCATGCAGAGGTATACACTAATGCCCTGTATAATCATTAAGGCAGTTGTATAGAATCGGACATACCTGACAGGATTAAAACCAGGTCTTACATAAACAACAAGCCACCCTGGTGGACATCTAGTATAAACAGGCCATACAACAAGAGAAATAAACTAATGTCCAAGAACAAGAGGGAACTGGCTCAGCAGAGGAAGAAATACCTCTCCAGAATTAAACAAACAAATTAGAGATTTGTCAAGCCCTCCATAGCTAATTATAAAGCAAAAAATAGCCTCTCTCCCTAAGGATAATCACAAGGCATTCTTTAACTACATCTGAAATCTATAAAGGAATACCCGGCTCTGTGCTGAACTGGTTGTAAATGGTACCAACCATACTTAACTGGAGGTAATAGCCAACCTGCTATATGACAGATGTGAAGCAAACTCCACCCCTCCGTCCCATACAGCCATCCCCCAAAGTGTACCTGCCACCATCATCTTGGCACTCTCCAAGGTCAAAAACATGGCATCAATGGGACCAGACAACATCCCAGGTTGCCTTTTAAACAACATAAAACATGACCTAGAAGACCCAATTGGATCCTTGTTTAACCACACCCTGCAAACTGGCTATGTTCTGGCAGAATGTAGGACAGCAATGGTAATCCCTCTGCACAAAGGGGAACCATCAACCGACCCTGGGAATTATAGGGCCATAAACTTGACTAACCTCATCTGCAAGGCCATGAAAAGAATCATTTTGGAATTTATTAGCAAGGACATAGGTAACCACCAATTTCTGGACCCAACCCAGTTCGGATTCTTTAAAGGTAGATCATGCCTCTTAAACATGCTTGACTTCTTCGAGAAAGTCATCAAGGACCTGGATGAGGGAAAGACAGTGCATACCACCTATCTTGACCTAGCCAAAGCATTTGACACAATCCCACACTCAGATATTATTGATAAACAATCCTAATTTTGAATTAACCAATACATTACCAGATGTGTAGCCAATTGGTTCACTGACAGGACACATATTGTAAAAGTGGGTGACTTCACTTCTAGCAAAAGACCAATCACCGCAGGTATACCACAGGGTTCTGTGCTGAGCCCTTTAATGATTGGAATTTATTTCTCAGAAGTCCAGGCAAACTTGAACAGCTTGTGGTTGACCACGTTTGCTGATGATTGCAAATTGGGTGCAATCACTGAGTCCCCCAATGATGTTAATATACTGCAGACAGGGCTAATACAAACATGTTTGGTGCTAAAGCCATGGATTAAAGTTAAATGCAAAAAAATGTATTCTCATTATTCTCATTGGGAAAGCTGACACCCCTGCTAATTATAGACAGCACCCCACTAAGTGTAGACCCAGTGGTACGTAACCTGGGTACTCGGTATGATAGCAACCTCAGCTCTGACCACCATGTATCCACAGTGGTATGGATATTATAATTCCATTATACTCGGCCCTTATCAAACCACTAATTGTGTATAATGCTCCCTTTAGCATGCACCTCACCAGACACCTGCAAAAATTGGAAAGACCACAGGGGTTTCTTACCAAAAATTACAGGTTACACAAAACAAGTCTTACATGGAAAGACTGAAAGCTCTGTTACTGTATTCTGCTAAGAGGTGACCTGTGCCTGGCTTACAGGGCAGTCTCTGACCCAGCCCTGATGGAAATACTACACATTTGTAAATCAAACTGCACGAGGGTCACTCACTCCAGGGATCTTAACCTAGCCTCTGACAACAGGTCATGCTGGAGAGATAGATATATCTCCCATAGACTGCCACTTCTTGGAAGAAGCTTCTAATTCATTTGAAACAGAGTCCCTCCCTAACCATCTTCAACCACAACCTAAAACAATAGATTGGTGACTGCAGAGTCACTCCTGGGGTAATTTCCATGTCCCTCTTGAACAGACAAAGTCATTATTAACTACCATAGACCCTTAGTTCTACGAACTTCACTCACCTATCAACAATTTGGGGTAACTCTGAATAAATATGCCTAGGCTTGTAAGGTCTCTCGGGCTGTTATGAAGTTCAGGCCATTCATGGCCAGAATGACTGGACACAGGTCACTTCAGAGGATTATAAGAGTCCATGTACAGGGATGGGGCTTTAAGTCTTTGGGAAACTGGGGGTCTTGAGGGCTTTGATATTTTTATTTAGAAGTCACTGATTTCTCTCAGCCGGAGTGATATGTTTACACAAATACATGCTCAAGGGGGCAATATTCAGTAATGACTCTAATAAGGATGAATAAAGAGAACTATGACTTTTTTGGATCTAGAAGAGATGCAGCTGGAAATTAGATGAGCTATATAGAAGGCCTTCCAAACTACTTCAGAAACACGAGGGTCAATAGGTAAAGATTAGAAAAAAGTGGCCAGTTTTTTACAGTATAGTGTGGAACATGTTGTTTACCAGAATTAACTACAGTGCATTTTTTCACATTTGGTTTGAGACCGTTGTCCTGGCACCAGTTATTAACATAGTCTAATCCACACTGTAGTAATTGTGAGTCCGGGGAGGGGCATAAATAACAATACAAGTCTGCAAATTCAGTTAACCATAGGCTAGGAGTGTTGACCTGAAGGTCAGAGAAATCAATGGCAAATAGGAGAGGAGTTAAAACTGAGCCCTGTGGTACACCACTGGTAACTTTGTTTACTTTTAGAAGCAACATCTATCAGTATAATCAGATGCATTCAGTCATAAAGCCAATTGGCTATCCAATATGCAGCATTCAGATGTATATTTACGTTTTTAAGTTTGTCAATAGTACTTGCATGGAGAAAAGTGTCAAATGCTTTGGCTGCATAAACACTATCCACTGCTTCTTAAAAATAATGAAGGGGGTTTAGAAGGAAAGACTTGCCTATGACAAAGAAAAATGAGGAGGAATATGGATAAGCTGTCCCATAGCTACAATCATATTACCAGATTTGCCACTGGCTCCACCTATAGAACCCATCAATGCCAGAACCTTAAACAACTAGAGTGGCTAGAACTGCCCAGCTTAATTCAATTCAATCAACTCTTAACAGCGCACAAAATTTTGTACCACCCTGAGGATACTCCCTCACTTAAAAATATTATTAAGCCATATAGCAACCTGAGATCCCTACGGTCAGCAGATGAACTACTGGCCCAAACCCACAAAGCTAATAACTCTGCCAGTGAATCCCTGTTTGCCAACTTCATTGGCAAAATCTGGAATTCATTGTCAAACTATAAAACCCTACAATCCTCCAAAAGTCTCTTCAAAAAAAACCTCAAACAGTATCTCAAAGTGAATTGGCTATGCCCATGTACCAACCCTGATTAAGTTATAAACTGAAAGCATATTCTGTAATTATCATAACTTGTAACTAAGTCACCAACTGTGCTTCCAATCTGATATCTCTTACTTTTAATTGTGTCTGTCCATGAGCATTGTGAGTCCCTACTAGGGAACGCTACTAAGCCATTGTATATAATCACTTTGTTTTTATAATTGTTTGCTAACTTCTGTGTAATCTATATAAGTTTGCCTATGTGGATCTTCTCTCCCCGGGCATCTGCTGAAAATGGACATGTATCCAGTCGGACTATCTCGGTAAACAAATGTAAAATAAAATAAATAATAAATAAAATGAATATAAGGTTAAGAGAGTCTCAATGTCCAGCTAAAAACAACCTCAAGGTTATGCTGCTAAATGCTATGAGTCTTAACATGAAACTGCACTCACTGGAAGCAGTCCTCACCTTGGAAGACTCAAGACATTTGTGCAGTCACGGAGACCTGGTTCAAGGCTATAGAGAGCACCCCATCCGTACTGGGTTACACCTCCTGCCACACGTTCAGACCACAAACTGAACACATGAAAACTAAAGGAGGCAGTGTATCAATTTTCATTAAAGATAAATGCACCTCCAGATTGGTCATACAACATGATGCCCTGGAGATACTTACAAGTGCAATTAACTGTTGGTAGGACACATATTCAAGTCATTGCCAGCTACAGTACCCCCTCCATGAATAAAGACACCCGCTCTGCCTGTTTAGATCTACTTGAGTCTATCAAGATACATCAGAACAGCATGTTTTTTGGTGACTTTAACTACCCATCCATTGACTGGGCAAATTACTCATGCTCAAACTCACTTTCCCAAAGGTTTCTCGGCTTCATTAACTCCAATTCCTGGACCAGCTGGTTGATACCCCATAAGGAGTGCCAACATCCTGGATCTGGTGCTTTCCAATATGGGGGGACCACTGTAGTACCTCCACTGTAAGAACTTCCCTGGTGAGATCTGACCACAAAACAGTCTCATTTGAAGTAACTATCACACCTGATCCCCCTCCCCCCAGCAGCAACTAAACTAAAAAGCTTCTCCAAAGCAGATTATAACTTCTTACAGGATGGTATAAATAGATTCACTGCACCTTCCCCCTCAGATGGACTGGCAACTATGCCAAGTTCTACACCAATGCTTTATACAAACACCTGTATAACTGCATTGACTCAGCCCATCCCTGCTAAGACCAAGACAGGCTCTTCAAGGAAGAGCAAACCTGCTTGATGGACAACTGCCATTAATAGACTTTACAATAAGAGGAAGAAATTGCTATCTAAGAGTAAGAGGGAGTGAGCCCTAAACAAGAAACACTCCCTCATCATCTTAAACAAGCGAAAAAGACTTCTTGTGAAGTCCTCCAAAGCAAACTATGAATCCAAATTAGCTTCCTCAACTAACAACAACCATAAAGCGTTCTTTAGTTACATCCGTAACCTAAAAGGAAAGGCCCAGATTTATGCTAAACTAGTAGTTAATGATACCACATATACTGAGCCTATGGACATACAGTACCTAACCTATTGGCCAACAAGTTCTGTGAAAACTTCACTTCCCTGTCCCCATCATATGTACTCCATGACATCCCTGCCACCTGTCCCCTACCATGTATATCTAAAGAGCAGGACGTTAACACCCTGTCTAAGGCCAGAAACACAGCATCTATGGGACCTGATAACATCCCAGGCTGCATCTTATATGGGCTCCAACAAGAATTAGCAGCACCTTTTTTCAGTCATAGTCTAAGCACCGGCTTCATCCCAGCTTAATGGAAAATGACTAGCGTTATTCCCTTATACAAGGGTAGTGCTTCCACTGTTTCAGGATCTATAGACCAATTAGCCTGACTAGCCTTATCTGCAAGGCCATGGAGAAAATCATCATGGACCTTATCAGCAAAGATATAGGTAATCTCCAAACACTTGCAAAGCTCAGTTTGGATATGTCAAAGGGAGATCATGCCTTCATATCTGGTGGACTTCTTCGAGACAGTCACTAAATGCCCCGGACAAGGGGAAAATTGTGCATACAGCCTACCTAGACTTAGCCAAGGCACTTGACAGTATCTCCCACTCAGGCATCATTGACAAACTCACTCAGCTAGGTTTCAACCCTTACATCATTAGATGGGTCATTAACTGGCAAAGTGATATAACACATATAGTCAAAAATAAGGCCATCCACCTTCAACAGCAGACCTACAGTGGTGTTCCATGGGGATCAGTCCTCTGACCTCTACTTTTGGAATCTATTTCTCTAAAGTAAAAGCAAAAACTAAAGGTCTGTGGCTGACAAAGTTTGCTGATGACTGCAAATTGGGAACGGTCATAGAATTTCCAAATGATATCAACATCCTACAAGAGGGTCTTACACAAACAAATGATTGGTGCCAAAGTCATGGCCTTAAACTTAATACAAAAAAAAGTATTATCATCCCTTTTGGTAAGGGTAATATTCCTGCTAAGTACCACAACAATAGCAACTCCTTAAGTACACCGTCAGTGGTGAGAGACCCGGATACTCAGTTTGACAGCAACCTCACGTTTGACCACCATATCTCCACAGTGGTAAGAAGGGTATTCTATATTGCTCATCTCATAAGTAAGGACATTGCCTCCAGAAAGAAGTTATAAACTCTCTGTACTCTTCCCTCATCAGGCCAATAATTGAGTACAATGCCCCTTTTGGTATGTACCGTTCCAAGCACGTGCAGCAATCAGAGATACTGCAAAGTTTCCTCACAAGGAAAATTCAGGGTCTTCAGCATCTGTCCTAAGTGGATCATCTGAAATCACTGTCACTGTATTCTGTTTCATACAGACTACTCAGAGGTAATCTCTGCCTTGCATATAAGGCAATCTCTGACCCTGCTTTATTGGAAATGCTGGATCTCCATACGTCAAATGGTACACAGGTTACTCACTCTAAAGATCTTAACCTGGTATGTGACAGTAATAGAACCTGCTTGAGGGGGAAATTTGTCTCCCAGAGGTTACCACACCTTTGGAACAGACTCCCACTTCATGTCAAACAGAGCACCTCATTATCCCTCTTCAAATGCAGTCTGGATGATTGGCTGGGTAACCATAAATTCACCCCAGGGGTTCCACTTTTGTCCCTAATGGACAGGGGCAATGGGTGCTGGTCATGGAAATAAGAGTAGAACTTGGCTAGGCTGACAAGGACTCTAGGGCCAATAGCCTAGTAACTTCCTATGATCCTATAAGGCTTGACATAATACATACCATAACTTTACATATGAGGCTTGTGAGACTAATAGGTCTGTAGTTACCAGTGTCTGCTTAGCCTACCTCGTGTAATGGCATTATAGGGTTTTTTTCTAGGCTTCAGGAATATAACCAGTTGACAGGTTTAAAGAGGTGAAGTAGGTGTTCAGGTAGACCATATTTGGTGCTTATAACCAGAAACCTGATATGTTATCAGGGCATATAAATGAGGTATTCTTAGTTTTTAGACTTATTTCCTTGTAATTATAAGGAATGATTGAGACTGATGAATATGTGGAATCGTTGTAACTGTGGGTGGAGTAAAATTTGCACTAAATTTGTCAGTTAGGATATTAGCAATTTCCTTTGGGTCAGAGTGGGCTATGTTATGAACATTATCGAGAAGTAGTGCTTAACTTCAAATAATAAAAGGTATGACTTTTTTTCTATTTGGTGACATATAAGGATACAATGAATTTTAGACTTATTGTATTATGAGTAAAACTGGTATTAAAAAGTAAACATTCCACCAATAAATTCATTGATAGTAAAGATGGTACTCTGAAAGAAACTGAGGGCTGGACTAAAATCACTTTGCTACATTATGGCAAGTGAGTATGCGTAATGAATGGCCATGTACAGGGTCTGTAGGAGTCAGAAAACACATCTACTTGACATGGCCAAATAATATGGTTTTATATACTACATGTTAATTGGTATATAATGAGGTTTCCAGTATGATAATGAGGTAAAACAAGATGGCGTAGTGATTCAGAAATGTTTATATTCCGTGCAGCGATGCTATGCCTGCTTTATATTTGAAGCTGGCCATATGCCCACATTCAGCTGGAGTACTTTGAGCAATTATGCTAAGATTTGCCTCAGGCTTAGTAAATGTATATCTTCCAGAAGTTCTTAATGCAGCTGCTTTGCCCAACTGTTCATAGCATCTCCCATAGAGGTATAAGGTCTTCTAAGCATTCATGCCCTTCACAACACCAACATAGTAGGCTGGTACTGTGTTTACAGGGATACCATGCAACAAATCTTGGAAATGTGCTGTCCTTATCTGCAGCCACATGGGAGTTGTGGTGTACCAATCTCAGTGGTTACAAAGATATGTGTGACTTTACATATATTAGCTACCGGGACCTGTCAGAGACCTAGTGGGGACACAGTGGGGGTATCTCAAGCACCTGCCTTGAAAATACTCCATCAGTTTCTCAATGTTATGCTTCTCCATATAGAGCAGCATATTATAATTCTCACATACCACGGAGGAGACAGAAACAATATATATAAATTTCCCTGAGGTACTGGGGGTCATAGACTGTACCTACACTGAAATAAAGGTCTCACATGTTGAAGTGGGAATGAGGTATATGAATCAGAAGGGTACCACTCTATTAACTCACAGGTGATTTGCAATGGACAGCGTTTCATCTACAATATGTATGCAGGCTACCCAAGCAGTCTTCATGACTCTCACATATGGCACTCATGTGGTCTTTACCAATGGTTTATGAGGGGTGACTTCCCACAGGGGCATCTTGTTGATAATGTTGAATATGGCCTGGAACCCTGGTTCATGACACCCATCAGAAATCCACACTCTCAAACAGACTAGGGGAGGGGTACAACTGTACACTATTACAAACCAGAAACATTGCAGAGTATGTGTCTGGGATGCTGAAGGCATGCTTTTACTATATGGATTCATACGAGGGTGGTCTGCATTATGACCCTGCCACATATATGAAAATACTGTATTTGCAATGTCACACAGTTACAGCAGTGTGGCATCTTGAATGGCTAGCAATTCCCAACAGAACAGGCAGTGGAAGCAGAGACAGACAGGAAGTCAGAGGAAGAACCAGCAGCAGGGGGATGACCATGCCAGATAGAGGTAGACACAGAATGCCATGGCACTAGCAATAAGTCAGCAGACTGCACATAACTTTACAACATAAATATAGAGGAATGAAGCAGCTACACTACAGTAAAAATGATGCATGCAATAACTTCAGTCAGTGTTTAGCCAAGCAAAGGCTGGCCACACTGTATATAACACAAAGCAACCCAAGTAACAATGTACAAAGGGCAGAGTACAATTATCATTGGCACAAGTGAAGAAGGGAGTTCAGTGGTGCAGGTCTTTCAATGGAAAGTGCATCAGCCTGAGTGTTGGTGTGTATAAAACGAAAAAGTGCTTTTGGGGGAGTGTCAGAACTGGCATGATGTAGTTTAATGTCAGGACGTACATGGTCAGTGGACGTGTGTGATGTTCTAATGGTGGTGGTGTGTGTTGCTCTGGGAGCAGTGTAGGTGGTGTGCATGTTAGTGTGGACACAGGCTTAGCAGTTGGTGCAGCACTGTGACTTAGCCTGCTGGACAGGTCCAGGGCATGTATGACAAAGGGTTCAGCATTTCACTCAATCCCCAGTCCACAACACCTGGCTATGCCAGGAGTTGCACTGGCTGTACATGACACTAGATAGATACTGGTGTATTATTTGGCCTCAACCAATGTATGTTAGCAAGTGTGCCACAAGACAGCCACAACCATGTGTACACCTTCTCCTGGGGGTAGGCATTTCAACAATAGATATTACCATAAAGTTGCTGCACTGCCAGAGTGCCATGTTGGCTAACATCTTTCGATGTAGCAGACGACCAGCTGTGAGGATGGCCCCTTGCTCCTTCCAGATGACCCAGAGAAAACATTACATGGTCTAGTATGTGATTCAGTCTATCCAAGGAATCACACATACAGAACATGCACTCTCATAGGTCAGCATGCACAATGTAGATCATCATCATTATCCCTGCTATGATTTTGGTGGCACTAACCTGTGCTACCACAATCGTCCCGCACATATAGTAAGTTGTAGACATTGACAAACCAACCTCGGGAGGATGATGGTAACCATATCTCCAGTGAGTACCATTACCAACTCACCCTGTGTGGATCACTCTGCCCACAAGTGCTAGGGGCAGATTCAGATATCTGGAGCCACCACTTTTCCCTAATTAATAGTATCCCCATCACCTTGTCCTCTCTCAAATGTTTGTGTACATTGGGTATCCACAGGTATAGACAGTATGTTCCTGGTCTGTGTAGGGGATGTGGTGGTCACATTCCCTGTGTCAAATGCACATTATGCAACCCCCAATTGTGCCAACTCATCGATGATATCTTTATCAGAGCCTATAAATATCCAACATTAGTTGGGACAGTACACATTGCTGGTGCCAGATATCATTTCACCTGTGTATGAACCAAAGCAAAAAATGTCCAGTGTAAGAGTGACCTAGCACCACAACTGCACATGCCAGATAAAGATTCACCTTTATATACACTAAAGCAAAAAAATGTCTGGTGTAAAAATGACTGAGCACCACAACTACACACGTCAGACACAGATTCACCTATTAATACACCATACCAGAGCAAAAAAAAATGTCTGGTTTAAGAATGGCCCAGCACCACACCCACATATGTCAGATAAAGATTCACCTATGTATACACCAGAGCAAACAAATGTACCACCACAATTACACATGCCAGATCAAGATTTACCTGTGTATACACCAGAGCAAAAAATGTCCAGTGTAAGAATGACCCAGTATGACAACTGCACATGCAAGTGATATCTTTGCATCTATGACATATGATAAAAAATAATATCCCTGTTCATACCTGGCAAAGAGGATAGTGATCAGGTGGATGACTGATATACCTGTATGCCGTAAGTCAGACAGATATAATGAACTTTAGAGTGACTTACAGGTAAGGAAGAGTTGCAGTTACTGAAACTATGAAATAGGACTACATACCCGGGGCATCTGCAGTTAAACTCTCTGGGGTCTGTCCAGCTCTGTCCCAACATCTAGTGAGGCCAGAAACTCTGATGTCCCCATAACAGGTGGTACAGATGGCACCCCACCAACTGTGGCTATACATTCCTGTGCCATGGCTTTCAATCTGTGGGTGGCAACATCAAAAGATGCAGTATGCAGATACAGAGGTATGAGGAAAGATGCTGAAAATCTTGCATGTATGCACACTAGAAATACAAGGGGGGCATTATATGAAAAAAACTGTATTAAAATAATCATGTAGAAATATGGTTTTAAAAGATGGACAGAGAAATGGAGAATGAGTGCAGGATGGCACCAAATAGGGAATATATAAAAGAAAATACTCTTGGAAAGGTATGCCTCACAGCACATTACTACAATATGCATGTGCAGAAGGTCAAAGGAGGGGTACAAATGAATGTCTAAAATACAGATTGATAGGTGTAACAAGCACAGCAATGGTGAAACAAATGGATGAGATCTAGACTACAGTGCTTCTTCTGCTACTATCACTGTAACTGCAAAAATGGAGATAGGAGCATACATGGGTGAGCAGTCAGAATGGATAGATTTATCATGAGGTATAACTTTTTTGAGACAGTAAACAGGCTTGTTATGGAATGTGTTACTGCAAACCACAGTGGACTGTGATATGAAGATGCTAAACTGTGTACCATGGTATGTACAACACCAGCTACAGCAGTGATCTTTTACCTAAGACGCCCCATTTCAGAGATACAGTATATAATCTTGAAGTAGAGAGGGTCTTTCACTTTATGGGTGGTGTGGAGAGCTGTACTGCCACACAAAAAAGTTGAAGTTTGTGTTTTGTTTGACTTTATCAAGTGGTGTTTCTGTCCATGGCCTGCACTAGAACAGCATCTGATAAACTCAGTTTATTTGTAAGGTATAATAATCTCAAAAAGCAGCACAGGATTGTCAGAAAATGAGACAGACATAAGCTAGTTATAACATTCAGTTACTTAAATAGTTAGTTGTATTAAATGGCTAGATTTCTCTAGTACATGTAAAAATTCACCCCGGGAATCACTCCAGTGGCTGTACTCGACAGAGGCACTAGGAACTAAGGTCGGGTGGCATGATGCCAGGGTAATCCTATGGGCTAGGCTTGTAAAGGCTCCAGGGCCATCAGCCTAGTACACACCTATGAACCTATGAAGGACAAGCTTCTCATTAATGTGTATACCGCTGCAACAGTTAAGCACAGTAATCCTTACTCTGCCAAAATGGTATGTTACTGTTAACTAATGTGGTGATGTCACTTCTGTAGGCATCATATGTTGCAAATGCAACTATGTTTCTTTTCTGTTAGATTATATTGTCATTAAAAAATGACAGGATTACAGCTTCCTTAAAATGCTGCTGGAAAGCAAGACAGCATCACATCCTGGAATGGTGATGGCAGAAAATCAGAAGAAAGGCTGTAGGAGCATGGCTCTCCCCTTAGTATAGTCTCATTTCAGACCAGAATGCACCCTATTTTACAACATCCTGCATTGCCCACTGGAAATAATATATGCATGGAGAAGGCACTTGATCTTGTGGTAACTGTGAGGTTACTCTGAGGCAAATCTGAACCACCACATTGTAGCATTCATAGTCAGATTTCTGGCCCTGTGCTTGACCTTTAATCATGCAACAGCACTTGCTGCATTAATGTGAATGGCTGCCTTATGTGCATATATGCAAGCTCTTCCTGCTTAAAGGAAAACCCCTCCCCAGACCACCTGCAGAAGATGTAGCCTTCATTTCTTGGGAGAGTTTATTGACAACTGTCCAAGCATGGGTGCCAGCTTGTCTACTATGCAGCCTTCCCTGGAGACTTTCACCTGATTAGGTACAATCAAGAATCATGATTGCAGGTGCTTGTTGGAGACCTATGGCACAGCATTATCTATGACTTTCTGGTAGCCAGGAGTTGTATGAAGTCAGAACTGACAATTTCAACAGCTAAAATTACGTGTTGGAAACACAGTATCTAAGCATTTTTTCCAAGTAAAAATTCACTGCATTGTGTGTTATGGCATGTGTGGCCATAAGATGGTGTTATTTTGTACCAGACTAGACAGTGAGGTTTCTAATTCTCTCCTTGGTTATCAGGTAAGAAAACTTGCATTGAGTGCTACCTTTAAACAATACATTCCTTCTTGCCCAAAATCTCTTCTCTTCAGTAGCTTTGAAGGTATAATAGAAGCAACTACCCTTCTTAGGTTATATCACATAACAGGACTAACCAGACAGGGAAGACTCGTCATCTGTAAGACTACTTGAGATCACAGATAAATCTAGACTGCAAGTTATTTCACTATTTACTGTTGTGTATCCAACATATGTTTTATAGAGTGTTATGACTAAAGTATTCTAATGAAAAGCATAGATTGTTCAAGGTTTATGTAGACATTTAGCTACTCTAAAAATACATATTTCTACTTGAAGATTATGCTTTGTGTGCTTAGGGACTAGAGCATTTTTTTTTCAAATATTATGTATAAAGGTAATGCACCCATTACCTCCTGACATATATCTTCTCCAAAATCTTCACTCTCTTACTTCAGTCCCTGACTGGTTTCCCAGTAGCTTGAATGTGGTCCTCAGGCTTTGATCACTAATGGTGCAAACAGATGCCCTGTCCCTCTGTCAGAGTAAGTGATAATCAAGCATTATTTGTGATATTTATACTTATTTTGGAACTCTATTCTGATACTATTAAATTCACCAATTCAGCGCCAGATCTGTGACTTAAAAAAATAAATAAAAGCAAAATATCATCTTGTGTTTGCCTTTTCTGACCAATGGTCCTGAAGTGAAACGTTTGCTACTGAAAATGTAAGACTTTACATAATGATTTTCTCTGTTAAGTGAACCTTGAATCACAATATGGTATAGTCCTGACTCCCCATGTATTTGTGAAGCTTGTATATTCTGCTAGTGTCTGTAAGAGTTTTCTCCAGGCAATCACATCTTGAAAAAAAAAAATAAGATTGTTAATTGGCTAGTCTAAACTCTCCATATTTTTGTATTTACACTGCTTTGTGGACCAGCTCATGGCTAAAAATGGTCTGAGGAGTAGCTCATCACTCGGTTAGCAAAAACAGCCATTCCTAGTATAACTTATTTATTTAATTTCTGTTGTTTGCCTACTGGGTTGAGATTCATTTTCAGTGGAGGCTCAGGAGATAAGCTCCTACAACCATGCATATAAGTTAAGCCCTCAAAGGTTTAACATAAAAATATATCACAGAGAATATCTGTATAATAATTTACCCCAGAGACAATGTATTCCTAATCATAGGTCAAACAATGTTAGCATTCAGAAGACTTTAGATAGAGGGTGAAGCTTTGCAATAAAGCTACACACCTCAAGTAAGAGTTTTGTACATTATGCATTGGAAATTAGACTCATGTTGAAGCACAGCTTTCCTTCTAATATCTGGAGGAAGAATATTATAAATGCTTCCTTTGGTGTCAGACCATAGTGTGCCCTTGCAATGATTATAACTTCTGTTTCTTTGATAACTTGCATCCACGACTGTGGAAAATAAGTTTTTGAAGGAGTACATTATTAGGAGTTGTAGGGGGTGAAAAGGCAAGTTTGAGAGAAGAGAAGGGAAGGGGAGAGGAGAGAAGAGAGAAGGGAAGAGAAGAGGAGAGAAGGGAAGGAAGGAGAGAAGGGAAGAGAAGAGAAGAGAAGAGAAGGGAAGGGAAGGGGAGAGGAGAGGAGAGGAGAGAGGGAAGTAAAGGAAGAGACAAGAAGAGAAGAGAAGAAAAGGGAAGGGAAGGGAAGAGAAGAGAAGACAGGGGAAGGGAAGGGAAGAGAGGAGAATAAAAGAGGAGATGAGAGGAGAGAAGAGAAGAGAGGAGGAGAGGAGAGAAGAGAAGAGAAGAGAAGAGAGAGAGGAGGAGAGGAGAGGAGAGAGAGAAGAGAAGAGAAGAGAGAGGAGGAGAGGAGGGAGAGAAGAGAAGAGAAGAGGAGAGGAGAGGAGAGGAGAGGAGAGAAGAGAAGAGAAGAGAAGAGAAGAGAAGAGAAGAGGAGAAAGAGAAGAGAAGAGAAGAGAAGAGAAGAGAAGAGAAGAGAAGAGAAGAGAAGAGAAGAGAAGAGAAGAGAAGAGAAGAGAAGAGAAGAGAAGGGAAAAGGATGGGACAGGCTTATAATGAGAATTTGCAAGAAAATAGTCTTTGACAAAATATAAAGAAATAACTGTTTGATTACACTGTTTTACTGTCTGCCCAGTGACCAAACCATGCTTCAGTGGCCTATCAAAGTGAATCCTACTTATATGGTGAGTAAAATGTTTAGCTTCAGTAGTGCTGCAAGTAGAGGTGGACAGATTAGGGGAACTGATGTTAATATGGAAGCAACTGGAGAAGAGACTTGCTTTCCTTTTGTTTGCTTTTATTAAATGGAAACTGCATATGTAATTTGTGTAGTTTGAGCATTATATAGTGACTTGTCTTTACAAACTAGTGAAATGTCGACAGAGTATTGTACTATGAAAAGGCTAGGACACTTGGAGAACATTGAGTTAACTTAGGAATTAAAGAAGAGATGACCACAAAAGAACCCCATGTTGGACATCTTTGTATATAATGACTTCAGTGGAGCAACAGCAAGTCTAGTGTTTTGCACACTTGTGATGTGTATAGTAGCTGGTGAACCATCTGAGCTCAATTCACAACGGAGGCAGTCTTTTAGTAAGACGTGTGACTAATGGTGTTGAATGTCTTGCAGTTCAGAAATATTTCAGGGACAACATTGCTTTAAGCAGCAAACACGGATCCTGGTTCCACAACAAAATCGGCCAATAATGCAAGTAGAAGTGCGTAAAATTGTTTAATTTAAGTGTACGAAAAATAAAATCCACTTTTCGTCAGGAATAATCTCCCAACTTCCTCAGAAAAAAACATGAGCATTATTACAACGCGTATCTTATATAGTTAATTAACCAAGCACATGATGCACAGCTTAATTAGTCCATAGACTTAAAGTAATACTAACATGAACCCTGAACGGTACACATGAACAATAAAAATAAAAAAAAAATAAAAATAGAAATAAACAAATAAATCCTAGCTTCATAATTGAACTATAATAAAGAAATTTAAACATTTTTTTTAAAAAACTATTCTTAACATTTTTCTAAATACTAATGAACCATAAACTGACAGTGTAAATAGTCCTTCTAACAACTTACTGACGATTGTTTCGTATATACTATAGAAATTTGTATGAAATATATAAAACACATATGTAAAAAATATATATGTGAAAAAATATATATGTGAAAAAATATGTATAAATGTATAATTGTGAATATAATTATTTTAGCATTCATTAAAAATATAACTATATAACTATATTTAATTATTTAATTGTTTATTGAGCTCATATCAAATCGCTGCTCAAATAATAAATATTAGATATTACAAAAGATAAACACTACAAAGGAAAAATTGTGTAGCCAGCAATTATTAAATAAAAATATGAACTCCCCTTTCTAATGTCACAACTAATATTAACGTACTCTAGTACACTTTAAAATAGTGCCAATAGGTTGTTCCCTGATATACAAACATCTATTGACACTCCTTTTCTTATCTATTTAAGTTTTTCAGTCTAAGAATACACATAATCGAACACATTTCGTTAAGACCAGGGTATTGACAGGCGTTCACTCTAAGTTGCCAAAGTAGTTCTATTCTTTCTAATTTTAGTGACTCAGGACCACCTCTTCCATCATTGTACAATTGATCGAGAACTCTAAATTTAAATTCATGCCCCTCAAACGCACTTGCATGTCTAGCGAGTGCATTTTCCAATTTCTTCTTACTTATACAGTATGTATGTTCATAGATCCTCTCGCCCAGCTTCCTATCAGTTTTACCTATATAGAAAGCTGGGCATGTTGTACATTTCGCCAAGTAAACAACTTGCTTACTATTGCAATTAAATTTCCCCTTGGTAGTATATTTATTACTACCTATCATGAAGTTACATCCTGTGTCGATATATTTACACATCCGGCACATATTACACTTATGCATACCCTTCCTATTAACGAATGGTCTAGGGTTAGCCTGCAATATGTTCTTCAAGTTAACACCTCGCCTAAAAGTTATTCCAGGTACTGTTGGAAGTAACATTCTGAGTTGACTATCTCTCATCAAAATATCCCAATTTTTCACAATGATATTTGTAACTTGGTAGGAATCCATATTAAACATACAGATAAAACTACATGGGCTGAATGCTTTGGTTCTTAACTCATCCATGGTCTACTTGCTTTACTATTGTTCAAAATTGGGGTATAAACACCTAACTCTCTTTTATGCTGAACCTCTTTTATGATGTTGTATACAAAATTATCTGGGTACCCTCTCTCTCTAAAGAACAATTTTAATAATTTACATTCATCCTCAAACTCGGTGTCCTTGGTAATCATCCTGGCTGCTCTTACAACCTGGCCTTTGACTACTGATTTTTTCTGATATGTAGGGTGACAACTGGTAAAATGTAAAAACATATTAGAATATGTGTCTTTACGAAAGATTTTAGAAACAAACTTCTTTTCGTAGTAATCCTTACATAGTTCTACATCCAAATATGTTATCCTATTTCTACTGTAATTGGAAGTAAATTTTAAAAAATCAGTACTAGAATTAAACACTTCTAATAATTGTTTTACTTCATTTACAGTACCTTGGAAAAGGATAAAAATGTGATCTAAAAAACGGGTATAGAACTGAATCCGGTCTTTAAACAATGGATTTTTTAACACATATTCCCTCTCCCAGTATGCCATGACCAAGTTAGCCAGGCTGGCACCACAGGGGGAGCCCATTGCTACCCCGACTTTTTGGTGGTATATTTCATCATTAAAAAGAACATAGTTATACGATAGTACTGTATCGATCAGTTCTCCTGCAAGTTGTATCTCTTGTGTGGGAGCATCCAAAATTTTTAACATTTGTACAACCCACTCTATTCCTACACTGTGTGGGATTGATGAATATAAATCCTTCACGTCAATTGTTACGAAAAAGGTATCCTCGCTAAACTCAAGTTTGTTAATGTTCTCGAGGAATGACCAAGAATCCTTGGATATTTGTGTTTCGAGTTTTATATATTTCTTTAGAATATTGTCAACTACTTTAGCGGACATGTAAGTGATACTGTTCCTACCATCCACTAATGGTCGCATGGGTGGATTATCTATACATTTATGTACCTTTGGAATTCCAAATAACCTCGGAATTCGAGGGGCAGGTTGCGTTAGGTAACTGTACATTGATTTGTCAATTCTTGCCTCTATATATAGTTCTTCAATAAAGGCTGTACCTTTCCTATAAGCACCATACATCTCATTTTTAGATGCTTCTACATATGTGTGGCTATCTAAAATTTCTGTCATTTTTTTCATTATAATCCATGATATTCATAATAGCTAACCCCCCACCCTTATCTGGTTTCATAATACGAATGGGGGCTTGATACAGAAATTTCAAGTTCTCCCTGGCATCTCTACTGATGTTAAAAGTTCGATCTTTATTGTGTCTTGGAGTATTTCCTATACTCTTGAGATTACGAATGTCCAATTCGCTAACTTGTTAGAATAAAGTGAGTAAAGGGTGTAAGGGTGGGTTGTACACACTCGAGACATAATAGTCGGTCTTATTATTCATGTCACCACCCATTAAAACCATTAAATTAAGTTTCCTAATGAAAAGTTTAAGATCGATTAAAGTAGTTGCTACATCAAGTTCTACTGATGGGACAAATGTATGTCCCTTCGCCAATAAATCAATCATTTCTGAACTGATGTCAATATCAGAATAATTGTAAACCTTAAAATCCATACTGGAATTATACAAAATTTTACATTTGACATCTTTGTTAATAGCTAAAACAGTGTCCATCATTACTGTTTGGTCTTGTTCGCACTCCTGGTTGTTCTCGTTTTCGATTCTATAAAGTTCGAGGCACGGTACCGAAAATTTCTTTGGTTTGTGTTTCTAGTGAACGTGTTTTGGTTAGAGTTATTTTTATTGTTATTATTGTTGTTAGATGCTATCCTTTCGCTCCAACGGTTAGTACTCAGATTAACATCGTGCTGAGTCAGTACAATTTCATTATTGTCAATGGAAGAGTTAACAAGTGCAGTTTCTTGGTTCTGCAACTCTTCTGAATTACTTTGACTTACTTTCTACAAAAATAAAGAAAATTAAAAGAGACTTAAAAGACTATGAGGCAGGTACAGCTTATCCAAAACCACCTAGCTCACAATGAGGTTTTTTGGCCGACGAGAATGGTACTCAACGCAATGACATATTTGTTTTAGATATTGGTGAGAGATATTCCGGAACTCTCACAGCAGCACTTTGTTTTTCATAACCTGATTGGAAAGATCTCTTACAGATATCTCACACAACCTCACACCTCATCTTGCCTTGCTGTAGTAAGCAACTCAACACTCATCATCTTGCCTTTCTGTAGTAAGTAACTTTACTATGGAACAGTAATTCTTTAGATCACTCAGAAAAATATAGTGAGATTAGTCAAGTATTATATTTGAGTATCTGTATGAATCTATCCAACCATGTTATTTTTATATCTCCTGTGATTGAAAGTCTGGTGTTTATTGTAACTAGATATTCAGTGTTCCTATGTTTTCCATTTTATTATTTATTATTAAATATTTGTATACCTTTTCTTGTGGCTGGTCTTCTAGAGAATACTTTTAACATCTTGAGAGTACTTATGCTTATTGTAGTGACACTGAAGCTGCTCCTGAAAGCCTTGCTGCATTGGTCAAACTCTATCATTTGTATTAATATTAATTTTACTCAGTATAATTGGGTACCTGTCACTTGTTCAGTCATGATAAAACAGACAAGCGGTTGTAGGTTCAGTTCAAGCAGCTTTATTACACACAAACACATCAGGAATGAGGCTTTGTAACTTAAACTTAAATAAACTTATAAACAGACTGACTACCACACTCATACATGTTAACACTCTGGCTGTTCTCTCAAAATGGCACTGCTGCATGCACGTGCTCACTATTTACATGTGCGTGCTTACATCTGGAAATGCTTCTTAAAGGTACATACACATGTTCTGTTCTACATCCTCCCTCTATAAGAAATGGATCATTGACTAAATGACAGTATGCAATGACATGCAATTTACAGAAGTGACATTTTGACATGCAATTATACAGAACTAATTCTTTGACATGCAATTACACAAAATCAGACACACATAAAACAATCATGTCCAGATTGCTGTGTAGTTTACACTAGGTCTAGAAATACGACCTGATCGTGTAACATAAAAGTCAGAATTGGATCTAGCAACAGGGACTGTCTTCAAGGAACATTCAACTTTCACAGGAATGGATACTGAGACATGTTCTTTGGTATGAACATTGTATGGTTTGCTCTGAAATCTAGAGTCTGCATCACAGGTACAATGCTGCGATACTGCTTCTGATAAAAGAAGATGCCTGCAGTTTTTCCTGTATTCTATACCCTCAGATTCCACTCAGTAGGATCTTTGCTCGACACATATACCTCTCACTTCACCAATTTGATTAAAGCCTTTTGTCATTTGCATCCTCACTGTCTCTCCTTTTTTTAACAGACAGAGAAATCTTCCCAGTTTATCATAGCTGGACTTCTGAGAAGAGCAGTTCTTAAAAAGTCGGGCTTTGATTGCTCTGTTGTTTTTAGCATTAGGCACCAACAAACTAGAACTGATAGGCAAGGTTGTTCTGGTTTGCCTAGATCGAGCCAAGTAGGTTGTATTGGGGTATATTTCTGAGATTAAGTAAATTCAAGAAGATATTGCTATTGTCACACTTTGACCTCTCTGGTAATTACTTTTCACTCTGTACTGCACATTCAGCAAGGCCATTTGACTGTAGGTATTCAGGACTACTAGTAACATGGATAAAGTCCCACTCTTTTTCCGCATATTTCTGAAACAATTGACTGGTAAACTGAGAACCATTATCAGAAATAACTTTCAAATATAGATTATTTGATTTTAAATAAAGGATTATCCTTTATTCCAGCACAGGTTAGCAATATTTCTGACATGCTTATTGATTTGAGAATGTTTGCACGAAATGTTGCTTTAAAGCTACATTTTAATAAAAGCCAGTTACAAGCTAAGGATGTTACTGAATCATACAGTTTTAGAAGGAAAAGTTTATTTACACCTGTATTACACCCATATATTGAATGTTTTGTTAAAGCTTGTGAAAGTGACTTTTACAAACATTATGACAACCTTGATAAAAGGAAATCTTTGTTATATTTTAACACAAGTAAGGATGAATGGGCGTCAATTAATGCATTAACAAGGAATTTAGAAATTGTTGTCAGACCAGTAGACAAAGGGGGTGGGTTGGTCATAATGAATAGTATTGACTACATCAGTTCTATGAATACACTATTAGAGGATAACATTACATATAAACTTATTGAGTTGTCAACTATTGAAAAAATGATTTATGAAGTGCATCATAAGCTTTATGATCTAATGATGTGTAGGCAGATAGATCGTGAACTTTATCTTTTCCTATTAATTGAACATCCTGTTATACCTTATATTAAAGGGCTACCAAAGATGCATAAAGGCTTAATTCCACCACCGCTTCGCCCTATATTTGTAGGGAATGGATGGGTCACGGAAAATATTTCCATCTTTATTGAAAAGAAGTTAAGACCACTTTTATCTAACATTCCTACAGTGCTTAGAGATTCTTATCAACTTTTAGAAGACCTCAATAACTTGGGTAATGTGATATCTAATTCCAGTCTGTTAGTAACAATGGATGTAAAAAATCTGTTTACTGCGATTCCGAACTTATATGGACTTGAGGCCATTAGAAATTTGTTAAATCAAAGTTTAAAATTTAGTAACAATGAGCATATTTTACTTAATGCTTTACTGGAACTAGTATTAACTAATAATGTATTGATGTTTAATGGTCACTTCTATTTACAACAGTGGGGGGTTGCTATGGGCACCCCCTGCGCAAACACTTATGCAAACCTCATAGTTTATAGCTGGGAAGTCTCATCCCTATTTACTAATACAGGTTTTAAAAAAGTCTCCCTATACAGGCGATTTGTTGATAACATCCTACTGGTGTGGGATGGTACTGTAGATGAATTAAAGAATTTTGTTTCTGAGTTAGAAAATACAACAGTATTTTTAAAATTTACTATTGAATACTCAAATTTTAGTGTTAACTTTCTAGACCTTATTATTAAAAAAGATGGTAATGGAGGTCTGAGTACTTCACTTTACAGAAAACCTAGTTGGAAGAACACACTGCTGCATTATGATAGTATGCACCCTAGGTTTATGTTTAGTAATATAGTAAAAGGGCAATTTTTGAGAATAAATAAACTTTTCAAGATGTTGATGAATGGTTAAATGAATTTACTAAATTAGAGAAACTATTTTTAGATAGGGGTTATAATGCTAATATGGTATCAAGGATCAAAGATTCGTTCCTGTCCCCTCATAAATCTGAGACATCAATTAGTTCTTTTAGAACAGGATACATGGGCTTTAGATCCCATAAACAGAGTTATATTAAGTCTGACATCTCTTCACTTTATTATCTAACTAGTTTTACTAGTGATAATAGAGATATAATAAATATAATAATGAAGAACTGGCACATTTTGACAACAGATACAGATATTAAACATATAGTAGGAATAAAACCCACCTTCACCTACAAAAACATGAAAAATTTGAAAAGGATTTTATGTACTGAAAATTATATGTCACAAGCTAATAGTTATATTTCTAATAAGAAGATTACTGGAACCCATGCTTGTGGGAAATGCAGCATGTGTCCCTGGATATCAAAATGTTCTATATTTGAACATCCAGAAACAGGCTTTAAATTTGAACCTAAATTTTCAGCAACATGTAATGATACTAATGTAATATAACTTGCTGATTGTGAGTCATGCCCTGCTTTTTATATAGGCATGACCACTAGATGTTTAAGAGACAGAATACAGGAGCATCTTTATGACATTAAGAAAATGGATTTGAAAAATGCCTTAGCGAAACATATTTCAGAATTCCCTGAATATAAGTTCTCTTTTAGAATATTACAAAAAAGAACTCCAAATACAAGAAAAGGAGATAACTTTAACAGTTTAGAAAATTTAGAGCTTAATTGGATACTGAGATTTAAAGCTCAGTACCCTCCAGGACTTAATTCTTACATTAGCATTAGGTCAATTCTGAAAAAACGGAAGTATTGATATAATATAATACAATATAAAGTAATTCATATGGATTATGATATACAATTGTGCATGTTTTCCTCTTTTCCCAGTTTTATGCATACTTGCTTGATCTTGTTTTTTATGAATATATCTATTAATTCATAACATATTGTAATGATTTTTGTTTTTTGCATATTTATTTTATGCATACTATATGCTTTATAGACACATATTTAGTTTTTAACTTTGAGTGCTGTTTTTAGTAGTAATGAAAGTTATATATACATATATTATTGATAAAATGATATTTATGTATTTATTTATATATATATATATATATATATATATATATATATATATATATGTATATAGCTTTAGGATTTATATACTTATCTGCAATATATTTTATTTTAATTTATTTTATTTTATTTATTTTATTTAGAATGCCTAAGTGATCTAAGCACCTTATATTTATGCTTCAGAAAACAACATGAACCCAGTCAACTTGATTTTTACGTTTGTTTTTAACTGTTCTACTTGACTTTGACTTTATTGAATATAATTATTTAATTGTTTAATTGTTTAATTAATAATTTAATACATGATTATTCAATTGAAGATTAGTATAAAATGTTTAGATGAATTATGATGCAATAGATCTGAAGAAGCGTGCCTTCTAGTAGCACGCGAAAGCGCTCATCTTATTTTCTCCAAATAAAATATAAAATTATTTATCGTGGTGGTTTGCCTCTTATCTACTTCACTTTGGACTTCTATTCATCTGACTTTGGAGGTAACCTTTGGGAGACAGATTTATCTTTTTTACTATAATTGACTGGTAAACTGTGAACCATTATCAGAAATAGCTTTGTGTGGACTACCATGGACTGAGAAATGACATATCATCTTAGTAATAACAGCACTGGACATTAGGTTAGGTAACAAATTGATCTCAAACTAGTTCGAATAAGAGTCTACCAACACTATGTAATGCTGATTGTTCCACTCAAATATGTCATTGGCAACTGTTGATCAAGGTAGTTCATGAATTTGGCTTAGCTGAAGTGGGTCTTTTTGCAAATGCGGTTTGGTACTGTTGCATACTGAGCAAGAAGAAAGCACTTTATTAATGTTTTTTGATAGAGAAGGTCACAATACTAGTCCTCTCACCCTTCTTTTGGTAGAATCAGAACCTGTGTGCCCACAATGCAAAATATGAATGTATTCATGTTGTAAGGAAGTAGAAACAATAACTTTTGGATCTTTAAGAATGGGACCATCTTCCATCAGTATCTCATCTCTGTATGAAACATAAGGTTGTACTTCTGGCAGTACACAAGATTGCTATGATGGCCATCCTACATTGATGAAGTGGTTGAGCTTTTACAAAATTGGATCAGTCTTTGCATTATCTCTTAGCTCATCAAGTCTCATGGTAAAAACATTACACACTTCCTTGACAAAGTCAAAATTCTCTGCATCAAGCTGTTCTAAGGAATTTATGGGTGATAGGGTGATATGGATAAGGTATCAGCCAGCTAAAGAAGTATGCCTTTTGTACAGACCATTTTGAAATTATACTTTTGCAATTTGAGCATCATTCTTTGTAATCTTACTGGAGCTGAATGCATAGGTTTCTTTAAAATAGTGACTAGAGGTTGATGATCAGTTTCTATCTGGATAGCTCGGCCATAAATATAATCATGGAACTTCAAACATGCAAACACAATTGCCAAAAGTTCCTTCTCAATTTAAACATACTACATCTCAGTTTGGATACGAGTTCTAGATATATAGGCAACTGGTCTGCCCTATTGAAGAATAACTACACCAAGACTGAACTTTGAAGCATCACAGGAAAGAACTACTGGTTTGTGGACATCATAGTACCTTAATGTATACAGGTTGGTAATTTGCTGACTGAGGTTATTGAATGCTCTTTGGTGTTGTTCCAACCATGATCAGGCAACATTTTTGTGGGTCTGCTCTCTTAAAGGCATTGATAACTCACTAAAGTCAGGGATAAATTTGCCCAAATAGTTATCCATACCAAGAAAACACTGTAGAGCTTGGAAATTGTCTAGAGCTGACATCTCAAGAATGGCTACTTGTTTAGAAGGGTGTGGTCATCAGCCTGTACTGGTAAATAAATGACATACATAAGTAACTTCTGGTAGTCTGAACTTACATTTCAGAGGATTGAGCTTTAAATTCACTTCAGATTGACCTCTGGGTCTACTTTCATGGAATACACAACTGGAAGTTTGCCTAACTTGTCTTCGAAAACATCAGCATACTCTGAGAAAATAGCATCAGTAAAGCTGGAACTGGGATATGTGCTTACTTGATGGACTTCTTTGGTAAAATACAGCAGTTTCATTCTCAAACTATCCATGAGACCTAATAATGACTGCACAGGTCTTCTGACTACATAAAATTGCAAGCTGTAACTGTTCCCAGCCGAATAGCATGAAAGCACTACTGAGCCTTTGGTTTGAATCTCTTCACCTCCATAAGCAACAAGCTTCCCACAATTGGCCAAATTAAGTCACTCACCAACCCTAACCTTAGTAAATGTTTCTGCTGACATTACACTACACTTTGAACCAGTGTCTACTCTGAGCTCTTTGGGTTTACCATTGATCAGGACAGTACAAAATACTTAATTCTTTGCCAGCAAATCTACATTAACCTTTTCTCTGACCACTGATACACCATCTACATAAAAAGTAGGGTTGCAGCTCTCTATATGATCAACTTGCTTTTTTGAGTGACCTTTCTTAATAACTGAATGAGGCTTGCTTGATTTACAAAACTTTAGAAAGTGATTCAATTTTTTACACTTGTGGCATTGCTGACCAAATGCTAAGTACTCTTCTCTCTTTTAGACTCATGATTTGCACCACAATTATGACAGTTAACAATAAGACTTGACTTGGGTTTTGATGACTCACCCTTATGCTGCACTGAGCATGCCCTTTTTACTGATCTAGTCTTGGAACTTGCTTGAAAGTTATAGCTCCTCCCAGGAAACCCCACAGGGGCTGCAGCTGCCACGTGCTTAGGTCTGCTTCTGATTGCCACGTGCTGCATGCTGTCTACGTTTGCTCTAAAGGCTGTTGAAACCATGCTCTTATCACTTGCAGGCATACTGGTGTGTCTTTCTGTGAGTTTATGGATTTGACAAATCTCTATGGCTTTGCTCAATGATAAATACTGTCATGAAGCAAAATTTTTCTCACTGCATCACTATTAACACCACAAACAAGCCTGTACTTTATTCACTCATCTTTCAAGTCACCCAAGCTGCACATTTTGGCTTTGTTTCTCAAGTCAGTGATATAAGCTGCAAAAGTTTCATCTAGCTTTTGGTCTCATGTATAAAATAAGTGCCTCTCTAAAGTAACATTTGTGTGGGGGTTGCAAATTTCTCTAAATTTATGTTTCAAGTACTCAGGATCCTCTCTTGATTCCGCCGGTACCACAATATGGCAGTTTTCCCCTCCTTTGCATATACCGCTGGTGCATATACAAATGAATGCTATCTTTCAATGGCTTCTGACCCAGTTAAGTTAAGCAAAATGAATCCCCTTGTACAAGCATCAATGTCAGGAAAAGCTGCTTGTATGAAAATATCGTATTCTTGCTCAAAAACACTCCAATTTGCTTCTATATTATGATCAAATACAAGTGGACTAGGTCTGCAAAATGCCTCTCTCATACAACAAACAGTAGTGAAGGTGCTTGAAATTATGTAAGAACATACACACATAAATATATATGCCAGAACTTTATGCCAGTACTTGTAATTATGCCCAATATCACAACAAACTGTTTGAAATAAGTGTACTTTGCCAAATAAATCTCCATAGCACAAGAACACATTAAAATCACTGTACTTTGTGAAACCACTCCTTATCAGTGTAAGAAATACTTTGAAATGACTGTACTTTGTGAATAAACTATACATAGCAGAAAAAGCTCAGAGTAAGAAACATTTCTAGATGGATGCACTTTGCAAATAAACTGTACACAGCACAGAAACTCTTCAAAATGGCTGCATTTTTGTGAAATTATTCTGTACAGTGTAAGAAACACTTTGAAATGTGGCACTCTGTGAATAAAGGCACACAGCACAAGACATTTTTTGAAGTGGCTGTACTTTGACTGCACTTTGCAATATAACTGTACTTTGCACCCTGTAAACTCTTTGAAATAATTGCACTGTAATAAAGCACACAGTCTGTAAACCCTTTACACACTCTGGAATACTTTGAATATCTCTAGTTATGCTTTGAATGGTTTCAGTCAATGCAAATAGTAGTTTGTGCCCAAACAAGGTCTTTTACTAAAAAACATGCAATCACCTTGCACTTTAAGCTTAATTTGCCCTTTTATTGTACTCGCTATGCCCTTTTAATCTCTTATCATGCTCATTATACTTTTCTTGTGCCCATTTTACTTTAAACATGCTGTTATGCAAACCAAATGTAATTTTGAGCCCCGCATGAATATTTCTGCTAGTTTTATCAAATATCATAGTTTCAAATATTTAATTTAATTAAAAATGTGTTCTGTGCCTTTTGTTTGATTAATAATATGTCTCGTGCTACTTGTTTTGTGCCTTACAAATTCTTTGTTTCATTTTCTTTGCCAAGTAAATAATGTGTGCAAGTTTTTGTTATCTTAAGTTCATTTCTGGCCTCTTTTTGTTTGTCTGAGCTCCGTTTCACTCAACCAGCTTAATTTGCCTTCACTTTCAACTCTGCACCTTGTGGCTTGAAGAAGTTGCTCTCTTAATCCCAGTTCTGACACCATGTCACTCGTCTGGTCTGGATAAAACAGACAAGCGGTTGTGGGTTCAGTTCAAGTAGCTTTATTACACACAAACACATCAGGAATAAGGCTTTGTAACTTAAACTTATAAACAGACTGATTATCACACTCATACTTGCTTGTTAACACTCTGGCTGTTCTCTCAAAATGGCGATGCTGCCTGCACATGCTCACTATTTATATGCAAGTGCTTACATCTGGAAGTGCTTCTTAAAGGTACATACACATGCTCTGTTCTACAGTACCCTTCTAAGAGTCTTAAAGTAGCTCACTGGTGGCAGCATAATTACCTTATAGTCTGGGGCAGAGGGGGCATAACATTTCCCGTGTGTGTGTGTGTGTGTGTGTGTGTGTGTGTGTGTGTGTATGTGTGTGTGTGAAGATCAAATATTCAAGTGTGTGTGTGTGTGTGTGTGTGTGTGTTTGAGTGAGCTACTGGGAGCAGGGACACAGAGCTCCAAAGTGATCAGTGTGGAGTCTTGTTTGGGGCCTGGAGAGAGACAGAGAGTTCAGACCCAGGTCTGAAGTGTGGTCCCTGTGTGCTCTTTTTTTTTTCCTCAAAAATTTTTTTTTTATTTTTCAAATACATTTGAATGGATTCCATAGTATTTATAAATAACATCTTAAATAACTATGTACACTATTTACATTAGCCTGACACTAAAACAGATCTTAATCTATACAGTTACTTTATAAGTATGTCCAGTCCATTATCAGAGTGCCTGATCAATTATTGTATAGTGTCAATCAAGACATTTCCCCAGCAGCTGTTGATAAATGGTTTTGGATAAATTCTTAGTTCTTTAATTTTAATTTACAATAATGCTGTGGTCTTCAGTAGGCTGTAGAAGTCTTCCAAAGTTGGTATTGTCTTTGTATTCCATCTTCTTGTTATACACTTCCTTGAAATTGCAAGTATAGTCCATACTAGATACATGTCTGACCTATTCAAATGAAGACCTTCGTTCACATTTAATAATACAAGAGCTTTAGTTAAATGAAATAATTCATTAAATAAAGCTTGTAGAAAGTTATTGATACCATTCCTAAATGGCTTAATTTTAACACAATAAAAAATGTGGTTCCATTCCCCATTGTGTACTTGCTCACATCTCCAACATATTCCTTTTATGGAAGAACTAATTTTACTGATTCTATCTGGGGTTAGGAATGCTCTGTGCAAGCATTTCCAATTAAAAACTTTCCAGTATTGTGTATATGTATATTTTATTGATAATAAGATATTTGTTTTAATATCTTCAGTTAACTGCATTGAGTGTCCTTTTGTTATATATTTCCAATATGAGGTTTTGGGTGTTGTTTTATAGTTTATCAATATTTTGTAAAATTTTGAAATACTGTTTCTCATGTCAAAGTCATTATATAGGATTTCATAAAGTTAGGTATTTCTTTAAATGAAGAATTAATTATTCTACTTAAATTTTGCAAATATGACAGAATACAGTCCTGTTGTGGAATTTTGTATGCTGTTTTTATTACTTGCATATCTAAAACTTTTAGTTCTTTGATACATTGGAGCCAGCAAACAAATCCGTTCTGTTCCCAGGAATTAATAATTTCTCTATATATTGTATGTGGAAAGTTCTTTGTGAATATAAATGGTGTTAAAAGATCAAACTATATTTTTAAATCTATATTTGCATTAATAATTTTCCTAAATGAGTCAATGTAATAATTAATCATACGAGTTTTAGTGGGTTTAGTTATGTTATATTGCATACTAATACATAATATGTGCCATGGCAAATTGTAATATCTGTTATTTGAATTTTTTTTTTGTAAATCAAATTAATTTATTGATATTACAGTTAGTAATTCTTTACAATTTGCAGAGTAATTTGAGTTTATCCAATCTGAGATTGTTTTAGATATTGATGCTTTTATATATGTTTCTATATCAGGAAAGTTTAATCCTCTCTGTTCCCATGGTCTGATATGATGTATTAAAGCTATTCTGTTTCTTTTGGGAAACCATAAAAATGTTATTAGGCATGAATTTATTTCTTTAACTATATTTCTTTAGGCATCAAGAATGTCACCTATATCTGAGACATTTTCCCTTTCTTTTCATGGAATATACTTTTAATGTTATTAGCTTTTGATTGTATTTTGATTCTTGTGGATAAATTATGTAGATATTTGGGAGAAGTGGCCAAGGTATTAATTTTTAGTTTTTCTAAAGCTAAACTAGTTTCATATGTTAGAATGTCATTGTATTTATTGTTTAATACTTCTACTTTCTTTTTCATCTCCAAATGATTTTGATTTTTTCAGCTTTTACTGACAAAAGTTTGGATTGTAGAGCTAATAATTCAGAATCCCATTCTCTGATTTTTTTTATACCAAGTTAGGGTTTTACCATATATGTAAGCTTTTAAAGAGTCCCATATCATTATTTTATTTATCTCTGTGGTGTAATTAATATCTAAGAAGAACTGTAATTCAGATAATAATTTTAATTTTAGATATATATGCTGGAATTCTGGAGTTAAAGATTAATGGTTTGTACCCATTTTGAAGTTTTAGTATCAATGAATTGTGGTGTGAAATGGGTCAGGGTGTGATTGAGAAATTAATGGTTTTAGAGTGTAAGTCATGGACAGCAAATATTTTATCTATTCTAGTTTAGGCACCAAATGTGTGATCTTGATGGGGAAACAACAAAGATTTATCTTCTTTACATTTGAAAGTATCTTCAAGATGAAATTATTCTACCCACTTGTTTAGAGCTTTTGATACAGCAAATGTATGCAGCTATCTTTTATTTGTAGTTTCAGAAATATCAAATATACAGTTAAAATCTCCTCCTAATATTAATTTGCCTTTATAATTATTGGAAATGAAATCCAAGTGTTTTTAACAGTTCCTGTTCCAATGCCTGGGAACCGGTATAGATTGGCTAGGGTCCATGTTCTGTTATTATATTTGACTATAACTAATGCCATAAGGCCTTCTTTATCTTCATACTTATAAATGATTTCTGGGTTAATCTCATTTGTTTTCCATAAAATTGTTACCCCTTTTGTCTTTGTCTTATAAGTGGATTGCTCCAATATCATATATTCCTTAGGATTCCATTTGTAATTGCCATTTGTTTTGAAATAAGTTTCTTGAAGGAAGACAGTTTGTGCTTTGCACAGTTTTAAATATTTCAGTAGATTTGATCTCTTGCTAAGATTGTTTAGGCCTTTGGTATTTAAAGATAATACAGTTAAAATCCATATTAGGTTATTTAAACTATGTATTTTTTGTTTTATTGTGACTATTAAACATTTTCCTCTGATAGCTATAAAGTATATGTTTGAGCTTTTAAAGGAAATTATCAGTTTTATATGTTGAGTGTTTACCAATAAAGTAATGTTTTGGTCAGGCATACTAAAAATGTTTTTGTGAAATAAATTTAAATTAATAAATGTTAACAAAACTAAGATCTGCACTAGCCATGGAATGAAAATCATTCCTAATCTGATGGATAAAGCTAAGTTCATCAGATTACCACTCATACCTTGACAATCCAGAACATCTGAGCTCCATAAATTGAATTATCATATGGAGAGTATTTGTAATAGGAATAAGCAATATTTATATTATTTTGAACATATATAGTACTATTGTAGATTAGACAGAATTCTAATACAATATAAATGTCTACTTATTGTATAAGCAATTAATATTTGCATGAAAGATAGATGACAAGCAATTCAGTCATAGTAAAGTAGGATGTATCATATATAAAACCTCAGTAAAAGATTATAGCACACAGTTATTTAACATATTCACCATTACTGATGAAGTCTTTCAAAACTTATTACTTAATATAAATAGATGGTAATAATATTTATACCTAATGTTTATAATGCAATGTAGTTTACTGGATATATCAGAAGTTATATTTCATTGTTTGCCAGCATTTAATTAATCATTTTGTTTTTTGCAAACTTGCTTAAAGCATCAAGTTTGCTTTATGTGAACATTGATGAAAGTAAGTTAGTGCATTTTAATTATCAGTGCATACCTCTTCCCCCATTTCCTACACATAAGGATTTTTATATCTGTCATTTCTTATTATAAAATAAGTGAAATTATAGGGTAAAAACAACAAATTCACTTATTGTGATTAATGATTACAAGTTCCCTTTCCATATTCATACATTGCCACTTTATGGTATATACTGAAAGTTTTTATATTTAAATGGCAACATTCTATTTTGTATAATCAGCAAAGGTTAAACTGAGTGATTATTGTCAATTTAATACTATTTGTTCAGAATATGATTGTTACATTCTGTGACATTCCTAGTTCAGGCTTCTATTGTTTCTCTTGAACAGCTTTGTCAGTTTGATGTCATGTATAAAACATTAGTTACCTTGGTAACCGCTTAAGTATTATACATGGTCAAGATGGGTTACAAAAACTACAATTCAAGTTAAAGGAATTACATGACTTGTTATGCATATTTACTTATATAAGAAAATTATCATGCTTCCCCTTGATGTTAAATGTAGTGTATGTCATTTATGACAAGTTAAGACTGTAGTGTTATTATACACAAGCCCTTGTTATTAAATCCTGTCTTTAATATTTAAACTCAGTAGACTACTTCATCTTATATGTTTGTTTGTCTTTCATTTTTTTCCCAGTAAAAAGTCGCCACAGCGGAACTCCGGTCCGCTAATGACTGGCAGTAGATTTTTATGAAACGCTGAGGTGCCAGCTCGACACCCAACCTTCAACAAAGGCACACCCATTTACGCATGCATGTCTTTTGAACGCTACTCAACCACGGGGAGGACATGCAGACTCCACACAGAAGGCACTCCTAAGCCAAGCCGAGAATCAAACGGGAGAACCTCTTGCTGTGAGGTAACAATGCTACTGTTGTACCACCGCGGCATGCCTGCTGCTTCATTTTATATGACGATTATATATTTTATGTCTAGATTTACTAAAATCATACATTACATAACTATTGTCTGTGGGGTTTTTTTTATTTTGGCTTTTGCTTAGTTATTTGAGAGACCACAAGCTATAATGCTTATTCTTATTATTAGCTCCTTCCAAGCATGTTTATACGGGCCATAGACTTTAAATTATGAGACTCTTCTAATTTCTTATTTGTTATAAGTATATTTCCATCCTTACATACATACATATCAGTACTTCAAGCATGGGCAACAATGCCTATCCAGTTTTGCCAGAATACCATTCGCTAGTTCATGTGGTGTGTTTCCAGGATGTTCTTAAAATATCCAAACCAATATTTGTCCTGTTCCATTTTACCAACCTGTTCCATGCACTGGTTACTCTGCTAGTGAATCACTCAACACTCCTTCCATTCCCACAGATATTTCCACAAAGGAAATCTGATGACTCTCTAGCACTTCCCGGCAACTCCAAACATCCCTAGAATCAGCTATCCCCATATGCCCAAAACGTCCGACCAAGCTCACCTCCCAGACCAGTGCAAAGTGTACTGCACAAGACCAAGTGCTCTTAGTCTTTCACAATAGCTCAGACTTCCACTCTTATGTAAGTCCATAATGTGTTTGGACCAAAATACATTTTAAATATAAAATTGCACTTATTTTTATTTATTTTTTTTATCTATCAAGAATCAACTTAATGAACTAAACAAAGTGTTGGGAGACCATCAATATGTGTACATGTGGTTTAAAACAGCCCTTTTATTATATATACATTTTTTAAACCAAAAACTTCAGTGCCGAGAATCATCTTGGAGGCTCCTCAGAGCCGATAAGCATTACTGTCACTCTGTCTCCGTTACCACAGCAAACTAGGAGTGCCTGTTTCTGTTAGTGTGTCTGTGTACTGTATACCAGAGGCTCGTGATGCACCTAAAGCAAAGCTTCACTTCATTGCAACTTCAAGTCTAAATTCCCTCCCTTTCAGATAGGCAGCAGCCAGGAAAAGAACGGAGAGCAAACAGATAAAAAAAAAAACCTCCCAACAAGGTACCACAACAAGAAATAGCACATTCTTCCAGCCTTCCCACGTCTCACTCAGCAGATGTATAAACAAACTATTCTCTGCTACAATATCCCAAATCACAGTTTTATCCACCCCCTTCCCATGGATCCAGGCTAAAACACCAAATGTCTCTTTCTAATACACAAGCATCAGTAAACCTCGATCACAAGCTGCAACCCACAGTTTCCCAGAGACGAAAACAGCAGCATACAACAGCTGCCAGACACAGCTGCATTCACACAAACCATATCAGGATAGATCAAACAGCACTCGAGGCTAGGATACCTGCCATAATTGATATTAACTATGTTTAGACAAAATAATAATGACATTTGTACTAGCTGCCAGACACAGCTGCATCCACGCACACCATATCAGGATTAATCAAACAGCACTCATAACTGTGATACCTGCCATAATTGATATTAACTATATTTAGACGGAATAATGATGACATTTGTACTAAGAGCTTACTATTATTTAACCACGATATACATGACATTTCTAAATCATACTTTAACTGAAGAAGGCATTATTCTCCATGACAGCATTTTTTTAAGCACTCTACTGTTACTGTTATTATATATGATGTTAATTTGTTACATTTGAGTCTGAACTCTGATGAATGGTACATTGTTGAATTAATTAATTACTTAAATTATTATAAGTAAAATCAATGAAAAATTAACAAGATAAGTATTCATTGAGTTCAAGTACGGGAATAGAAACTTCTATGTTTGCATTATATGTTGCTTTGTTTGGCTTATATATAATGTAAATAGTAACCCATCTTGACCTACCATTGTTTGTAAAGAATTATTGGATTCTTTGAACATTCTGAATAAATCATTACTGTTTCTCAGTTGTTTAAGAAACCCTCCTTTAAAAAAAAAAAAAAAAAACAGATGACAAGTGATGTACCATATCAATTGATACTTTGAGTGATGTAGTTGTAAGAGTTATTTTTTGGGACAACTATCTTGGAATCCGTTTTTTTGTTTCTTCTTTTTAACATCAGTCCAAGGATTTGTTTCTTTTATTCTTTTAAGAGTAGGGGCCATCCATTCAATTTTTTTTTCTGGGATAGACACTATATTGTTGTTTTTGATGAATATAGTAGCTTCTTCCAAGTCATTAAAGGTTCTCCTCTCATTGGCAAAAAGTATTTTTATATTGGCTGGAAAGGCCAGCTGTGCTTTAATGTTGTTTTGTTTCAACAGTTTTATTATTGGCCAGACTTTTTTCCTTTGTTTTAGTATTCTGGAAGAATAATCATTGCCAAACCTTATCAGGCTTTGATTGTATTTTAAGGGTGATTTTCTCCAAGTATATTTTAATATTAGCTCCTTGTCCAGAAATGAAAGAAATGTTATAACTATGGATATGGGCGGAGTATTTGTTGAGTTAGAAGCAGGATTCCTCAGTGCTCTATGCACCCTTTCAATTCCAAATGAAAGTCCCTCTTTCAAGTCTAAAAATTCAGGAATCCAGGTTAAAAATGAAATAATGTCTTTTCCTTCAATGTTTTCAGGTAGACTAAATATCCTTATGTTGTTTCTCCTTTCCCTGTTTTCTAAGTCATCTATTTTGTTAAGCAGCCATGTATTCTCTTTAAGCAGAAATTATTTTTGGAATTCTTCCTCTTTGAGTCTCCCTTCAATGTCATTTAGAGATGTCTATATTTGTTATTTTTGTATGATGTTGCTGTAATAGTTCCTTATGAGTATTAGTTTGTTTGTGAGAATTTAATTTGAGTTTTTTAAGTCATTTTTAAAGCCATTCATCTTCAAAGATAGTTCCTGTAAGGTAGATGTCATCAATTGCAGTTCTTTTTTCAAAACAGCATCAACTCAATGTATCAAATACAATAACGTGAGTCCAGGGCTGTAGTGCTCGATTACCACGTAAAAAGTAATAAAAGTCCACAAATTCATAAACGGTAAACGGATCACATATAGGCTTCACAAATCTCAAAGATTCCAAGAACGAAGATAAAAAACTTAATTAAAAATATGACCAAAGATCTACATAAGAACATAAACGAACGCTCTTTATTCTGGTACAGTTAGCGCTTTCACCTCCTTGGCTTCATCAGACTGCATTAAAACCACATGTCACAGTCCTTTATATATCACATTCAATTAATCCCCTAACATTTATACATTTGCATCCATTTAAAAACTAATGAGCTAATTACTAAATCAGTTTAAAAATAACTTAATACAGAGAAACACTATAAATGCAGCAAAAATACATATCATAATGTCTATCACAAAACTTTAAAAGTCTATCATGCATAACATACAATCTATCAATGCACATATATATATATTTTTTATAATAAAATAAATGTGTATATATATATCATTAAAACTAAAACTCAGTCTATCATGAGTCCAGTACCCATCTAATACTTATTTCATAGTCCAAATGATAGAGGGGTTGCATGGGTTATGAATTACTTGAAGAAGTATACATCTTTGGATAGTAAATTGGTGGATTTAATGGCACTTTTCTTAGAAACCATTCTGGAAAACAACGTGTTCATTTTTGATAAGGACATTTATTTACAGAATGATGGCGTGGCTATGGGCACTAGTTGTGCGATGGCAAATTGGGAGAAGGGACAACTTTTTGCCTCTGATTTATTTATGAAACATGTCTATTTTTATAAGAGGTTTGTAGATGACCTCTTTCTGTTTTGGAGAGGGAGTGAAATGGAGTTGAAGGAATTTGAAGGTTTTTTGAATACTTCTGTGGACTTTTTGAAGTTTAGCTCTAGCTCATCTAGAGATTTTGTTTCATTTTTAGATGTGAACATCATGAGGCTGAGCAATGGGATTGTGAACACTTCAGTTCACAGGAAGAAGTGTTATAGGAACACACTCTTACATAGAGGCAGTTTTGAAAATGTAGCCGATCCATGAGTGAACCACCCAGGGTTTCAGGGATGAGCTGGTTGGACTGAGTCAGAGGCTGCAAAATAGGTCCTATGGTAAGAGTGAAATTGAGAAAGCCATTGAGACCTCTGTTAAACTAAGGGACACTACAGCTTGTCCATATTTCTCTAGTAGAAACAATCATAAGGAACACGAAATAAGTGAGAAAGGTTACATCAGTACCACTAATAATCTAAGCATACCCATCTATTTTACTACGGATGTAAGTAGTATTAGGAAAATTATTCAAGAACGTTGGGATATTTTGGAGGCAGATGAAGAGATTGTGAAACTAGTAGGCAACAGACCCAGATTCAAATATAAGAATAAAAAGAACCTTAAAAGGTTGCTTTGTCATAAATCCACCCCAGAACAGAGAATGATGACCTATAATACTATTCCATGTGGGAAATGTAACCAATGTAGTTATATTAATATGAATTACTTATTTCAGCCTCCAAATGTAGATAAGGAATTCTTTTTTATGACAGTGATATATTTGGCTCAGTGCAGATGCATGCACTCTGGTTTATATTGGGAACAGGAATTTAGAGTCCGGATAAGGGAACATTTAAATCATATTAGGACCAAGCAGGAACACAATGCCCTGGCCAGGCATTGCAAAGCAGCAGGCCCATTGCATAAATTCACTTTTTGTGCAATACAACATATTAAGACTAACCTTAGAGGTGGGGATTTAGAGAATTTTACTTTAGAGATAGAACTTAGGTGGATAATACGCCTGAGAGCAGATAATCCACCTGGTCTTAATGAGAAGACCAGTTTACAAACCATATTAAAGAAATGAAGGTTAAAGAAAGGGACTATGAAATAAGTAGTAGATGGGTACTGGACTCATGATAGACTGAGTTTTAGTTTTAATGATATATATACACATTTATTTTATTATATATATATATATATATATATATATATATATATATATATATGTGCATTGATAGATTGTATGTTATGCATGATAGACTTTTAAAGTTTTGTGATAGACATTATGATATGTATTTTTGCTGCATTTATACTGTTTCTCTGTATTAAGTTATTTTTAAACTGATTTAGTAATTAGCTCATTAGTTTTTAAATGGATGCAAATGTATAAATGTTAGGGGATTAATTGAATGTGATATATAAAGGACTGTGACATGTGGTTTTAATGCAGTCTGATGAAGCCAAGGAGGTGAAAGCGCTAACTGTACCAGAATAAAGAGCGTTCGTTTATGTTCTTATGTAGATCTTTGGTCATATTTTTAATTAAGTTTTTTATCTCCGTTCTTGGAATCTTTGAGATTTGTGAAGCCTATATGTGTTCCATTTACCGTTTATGAGTTTGTCAACTCAATATATCTCCAAGTTACTTGACAGGAAATTTTTTGTATATCTCCACCAAAATTGATATTTATGTAGTTTAGTAGTTTATCTATAGACTTTTGACATTTTAAACTTGAAAATAATAACATTTTACTATATTACTATACTAGTTTATGGAGCACTCAAAATTCACTGCTCTCAGTTGGCCATCTAGGCTCTGCCCCCTGTGTGCTCTTAAGGTAAATTGTGCTTGGTACACAGAGCTGCATCCGAAAATACTGTGTGTATCCATTTTTGTTCCTAGTGGCTGTCTCTTACCAGTGTCAGTGGTAAGGATTGAGGCTCCTTGATTATTGGCCCGGAGTAGGGACTGTTACACGTTGTATAAAAAGTTACCTAAATAGTCATTAGAAACAATATATTTGTTGCATATGAGGGTGAAGACAATGAACCAAAACTCTGTGAGGGGCATTTTCTAACTGTTTCATCTTAAGAGTAACTTACTTGTTGTTACCCCTAATTACTGGAGTCCACATCAATTTTCAGACAAACTAGAAAGATAAGCCAATTGTATTATTTAGCTTCAGAAGATAAGTTACAGTTTCTAATCACATCCAAGACATATCCACCAACACATTACATCTGTAAAAGTATGTCAGAGAAAAAAAAAATCATCATGTGTCCTAAAGACTTGTGTATGCTATTGTAATAAGCAAATATTTAAATTAGATTGTTTAAGTTTTCAATCAGTGAAATATATAAAAGCAGCTCCTAAATGGACACACATCACATTGTCTGATAAACAGTGATTAACAAATGGATATGCATTTAGTATTCTGGCTGAAATGTAGGTGGCACTGTGTGGTCATGTGCATTTGGAGTTTGTCAAGAGCTAAGCAGCAGATATCTATACCCAATGTTATAAATAAGTAATAATATTTGTTTTCACAGAGTATTTGTGAATCCTTTTACTTGTCCATGTTGTAGTAGGTACTGTTATACTGGTGTATTGTCTGAGAATAGATAAGAGTTCTGCACCCCTATTACGACATCATACTAGGGGCCGGTGCAGAATTTCTTCTCTGGGTAGTGGTGAAGGGAGACAGAGACCCTCTACAATTCTACTTTCAGTTTTTAGAATCCATATCTGATAGGGTTTACTTCCTATACACTAACATCTTTCTTCAACACATAATGATTTTTTTTTCAATATTATGACAATTCACTTCTCTGTGGGGCAAGCATTTTTTTACATTTAACAGTGTCATAGTTTACAGTGTCATAGTTTAGAATGAAGTAGCCAAATTCATCATGTTTGTGACAATCCCTTGATTGCCCTGCCTACTGCACTGTATGCCTGCCAAGAACCTTATTGCATTATTTCTGGTAAATGTTGTACTTTTTCACCTTCCACATCTAATTTTAGTCTTTCCTTCTACTTACCTGGCCATACTCCCATTAATCACTGGTGTTTTCTAGATTACGTCATACCTCACAATGTTTGTAACCATAGTAAAACAGTGTCATCTTCAGTAATATAATTCCTGACTAATACAGATACAGAGTTGCCATAAAGCTCAGTTAGTACAATATAAACTAATCTTTTTCAGGATTCTACATTTGTGCATTAAGCTTTCCCTCTCAAAAAATGATAGATCTGAATTTATTTTTCTTTTAACATGTATTATTGCAAAAAAGTCTCCTGAATGTCATTTATTGCCTCTTAAAATAATTTACTTCACAACATAATAAATGCTGAAGAAAGCACTGTGTTGCCCACAGGGATGCATATTATCCACCCCCTTCCACAGGATCGATAATAAGCTTAATAAATGTACTTACTGCTGGGATATTGTCAAGGATAGTAACCACCCCCGATACTGCCTGTATGCATCAATGTTCATGCATCAAATACTGATTACAGTGAACGGCTTATAATCAAACGTGAAAGAGGGAAACTTTAAACTACTGAAAACTCTTAACATCGTAAAATAATTAATCAAGTGGAACAATTATCCAACAACCAGGAAGTACTGCAATGCATAAAGTAAGCAAAGGAAGCCTTTTTTTCATTTTTAAATTTGCCCTATTCCCCACTGTAGTGCAATCTCAGAGTTGGTATATATAGTTGAGGGGGTATGAGAGGAAAGCCCCCTATCTTGGTTGATTACATTTGCTGGCCAACTATAACCATTCGATGAATTATTTTATGATGTTAAGAGTTTTTGGTACTTTAAAGTTTCACTCTTTCACTTTCGATTATAAGCTGTTCACTGTAAACCACATTTGATACACGAACATAGAGACCCACCTGTACAATGGTGTTCCCCAGACAGCTTTCACACTCAGTCATGGGTGCTGGAATCATAGAGTCAGGGGGAGGGAGAGCCCCCCCACCCACTTTTACAGCTGCAAGACCTGCAGGAAAAATTAATGAAGTGGAGTTTTCATGCTAACGTGTATTCTCGCGGGGAAGTTAAACTAACTAAACTAGCTGTTCTTGTTCTCTTATTGCTCTGTGCTACAGGAGTTATGCTGCTGCTGTTCCATTGGTACTGCTAGAGTCATGCTGTTAAGGAGAGTCTTGTTCTGTTATTTGCAGGAGTTATGCTGCTTCCACGTGTATGTGTGTGTGTGTGTGTGTGTGTGTGTGTGTGTGTGTGTGTGTGTGTGTGTGTGTGTAAAATGCCCCAGTTAAGTATACCTAGTGGTTACTGTTACTCAGGCTCAAACAAGAGCTTGAATTCTCTACCCACACCACCACTTGTGATTCAGGGAGATGAGTCCATAGTTCACCACTGTCCAGATTTTCACAGACTATTTGGTTCATACTTTTGGTCTGTTCCTCTTAAAATTTGTGTTTTTCTGGCAAGTCAGTGAGAACTGAATTCATTAAATAATGATATCTCTTTAAGTTTCAATCTTCCTATCTTTCAGGAAACACACGGTAACACAAAACACTTTATTTTAGAAACTTTCTAAGACTATAAATGCAATATTTAAAATGTTTCCCTGGTTTTGGTCCTTTGCCCCCTCCGGCAAATAAATGTTGGCGTTTTCCAGATTTCTTGTGCTGTGAAGTTGAGTGATTTAGTTGATCATCAAGTGGATTTTACAAGGAGCTGAGAGCTTTATGGGAAGAGAAGTTTAGTGCTACTTATGTTAAGTTGTTTGCATTGTTAGTAGCACAACAGGTAGTATACTTGCTTTTGATGCAGAAGGCTGTGGGTACTACTCCCACAGTATGCAGATGGTTCACTGATACTGTACTGTGTTGTACTTTAATGGGAGTGGATGCTGCAGTCCTATGAATGCCCTCCTTTGGAGGAGCTACTTAGTAACTATGAACCCGTTATCAGTTTGCCATCCATTCCCCTTTACAAAATTACTAGCTTATCATTTTTTAATGTAACATGGGCAATTTATTCTTCATGGGCAACAGGCACTTTATTTGTAGATGAAACAATGAAATATAAAGTTGTTTGCTAGCAGCAACCTCTTCATTAGTTACAGATACCTTTAATGTGGAATTATTTAGATGACTTACTTCTGCAGAGATTTTGCATATTTACTGATATTGGTGGATTGTAATACAGAATGTGGCCTTTTATGGTTGAAATTTTCTGAAATGGGTAGTTTTGTCATTATTGGTTCATACATTTTGTTTCATTGCTCACTAGAAGACTGTTCCAAACTACAAATTTAAAACACATTCTAACAAGTGGTGCTGTATTATACAAAAAATATAATTTAATACAATCAGGTTAATACAATCAGGAAGGTGAATCAAAGCATGTATACGTGTATGCTTGCTCACTGGATGCAGGAGATCAAAATAGGGGAAGAGACTAGTCACCAATGGTGTCCCTCAGAGTTCAGTGATGAGACTTTTTTCTGTTTGGCATATACATTTCAAAAGTAAAAGGAAATACCAAAGGGCTTTAGCCAACTAAGTTTTAAATGACTATAAGCTAGGAGGAGTTATTGAATCCCCAAATTTACTTAACCATTTTGCAGGAAGGTTTGTCCCAAACAATAACTGTGCCAGCATCATGAATTGAAACTAAACTCCAAGAAATACATTATCGTATCCTTTGGGAAGTCATCTACTCCAGGGAACTGCCAAAGTGACAATGCCCCCTGAGAATACAGTGACCTTACTTTTAACCAACATGTGCCCAGATTCATAAGAAAGTCTTTCTATATTGCACAGCTTATAAACAAAATCATTGTGACTAGATCTACAAATGTTATTGTCCCCCTTTACAAAGCCCTTATTAGGTCAATCATTTTGTATAATGCCCACTTTGGCATATATCTGTCCCAGACCCATGCAACAATTGGAATACCTACAGAGATACCTTACTAAAAGTATACAAGTCCTAAACAGTAGGTCTTGCATGGACCACCTCAAAGATTTATCACTATACTCAGTATCCTATAGAGTGCATAGACGTGTCTGGCATACAAGGCATCCTCTGACCTAATACAGATGGACCTACTGAACATCAGCAAGGCAAATGGCATCAGAAATACTCAGTCCATGTATCTGAAGTGAATGTTGTGGGGAGATGGATATATATCCAGAACAGACTATCCATTCAAGTAAAACAAAGCTCATCCCCGTCCATATTCAAATGCAACTTGGATCTAAGGAAAGGTAATAGAAAATGTACTCCAGAATTGCCCCTTGTGGCACTAATGGATAGAGGCAGTTCCTAAATGCTGCATCCCTTACATGGGTACCCTCAAATCATCTACAGTGTGATCACATTTATTCTCACTAGGGCTAATATACAATTATCAGCCATGGGACAGGTATGACCAATCAGAAAATGTTAATTCAAGCACCAAAATGGAAACTGGCTAAGCTTAAAATGTCCTCCAAGTGAACCTATGTTGTGGTAGTAAATAGTTTTAAAAAATTGCCCTTTATAGATCACTAAGTGCCTCTGTTACCCTCTGCCTCGCCAGTCTTCAACAGTTTCCGGCGCCTCTAGACTCAGTGGAGAATACCTAGACCAGAAGAATAAATGGACATGACTGATAGGAAAGAGGAGGTTTAATGATCAGGAGGCACAATGGGGAGAAAGTATATTGAAAAAAGTAAATAGTCATTTAATATTTTCTCAGACACGTCATCCATATTTAGGAACTAAGCCTTCTTTTTAACCATAGGCTTTGTTGGTAAGTCACCTAGCTGTACTTCATGGACAGATTCTGTATATTTATATATAGTGTTCATATAAGTTTGCCTCTTTCTTTCCATCATCAAAATATTTCTCAATTTTTTCCAATTCTCATATATTTTTACAATTTTAGTATCAGAGTCAGCTTTGTTTTTCTTATACCATGTGTAAGTCTTGCAGGATTTTCCATCTAATAGCATATCTGTATCTTTATGCCTTTTTATGGCTCTTTAAAAAAAAAAGACTCTTGGAACTACGTATTTTGTTATCCTTTTTGCACACAACTGCGCAGTTTAGCACTACTTCTCTCCCCTCATTACTGTGACTGCTGGGTGCCACATAGTCAGCAGGGTTTTTCTTTATTCTCATTTTTTTATTATACTTTGCTTTAAAATGATAGGGACCGAATCTCAATCAACTCCTTTCTGTGCCAATTAGACTTTTTGTATGTTGTTTTTAGACCCTAATGTACCAGTTATCAGCAAGCCCCATCTCCCAATGACCCATTCATCACCACACCCCTCATTTTCCAGTGTTATAGGACACCATACCTACTAGTAATGAATTAGAAATCACAAGCTGTTTTCCTCATGGGGATAAGAAGGTATTTCTTCTGTTACTACTCTGTAATTTGGCAGGTGCTTCATTCTGCTCCAATATGGATTCGGTTCTACTTACATCCTGTATACATAGCTAGAACATGATTGATTCATTGCCAGACATATGTCCCATGTTTCACAATTGATTCATTGCCAGACATATGTCCCATGTTTCACCTTCATGCACTGATCATATAGCTCTGGCCTGGCCTACATGTTTTCCTATTGCAATGTGATGCTTAAGCTCTCCTCAGTAGTGGAAAGCTGGAGTCAGCTCTTTATTGTTACCACTCTGCTGTAGTTTCTTCCAGTGCCCAAGCCACTACTCAGACCTGAATCATCTAGGAAACTACCCAGACCTGAATCATCTGGGCCACTATTCAGACCTGAATCATCTGGGCCACTACTCAGACCTGAATAATCTGGGCCACTACTCAGACCTGAATCATCTAGGCTACTACCCAGACCTGAATTGTCTAGGCCACTATTCAGACCTGAATCTTCTGGGCCACTACGCAGACCCGAATTATCTGGACCACTACTCACACCTGAATCGTCTGGGCTGTAGTCGAAAGTGGTGTGTGATAACTAGCAATGATGTACAGAGTAGGTAGCAGTCATGCTGGAGGTAACAGTAATGAGGTAGGCAGCAGTGATACGGTAGGGTAGGTAGCAGTGATGTGATAACTAGCAGTAATGTACATAGTAGGTAGCTGTGATGCTGGAGGTAACAGTAACGAAATAGGTAGCAGTGATAAGGTAGGGTAGGTAGCAGTAATGTGATAACTAGCAGTGATATAGAGAGTAGGTAACTGTGATGCTGGAGGTAACAGTAATGAGGTAGGTAGCAGTGATGCAGTAAGGCAGGTAATAGTGATGTGATAAATAGCAGTGATATACAGACTAGGTAGCTGTGATGTTGGAAGGAAGTAACAGTAATGAGATAGGTAGCAGTGATGCAGTACGGTAGCTAGCAGTGATGTGACAACTAGCAGTAATGTACAGAGTAGGTAGCTGTGATGCTGGAGGTAACACTCATGAGGTAGGTAGCAGTGATGTGGTAGGGTAGGTAGCAGTGATGTGATAATTAGCAGTAATGTACAGAGTAGGTAGCTGTGATGCTGGAGGTAACAGTGATGAGGTAGGTAGCAGTGATGCAGTAGGGAAGGTAACAGTGATGTGATAACTAGCATTGATAAACAGAGTAGGTAGCTGTGATGCTAGAGGTGACAGTAATGAGTTAAGTAGCAGTGATGCGGTAGGGTAGGTAACAGTGATGTGTAACTAGCAGTGATATACAGAGTAGGTAGCTGTGATGCTGGAGGTAACAGTAATAAGGTAGGTAGCAGTGATGCCGTAGGGTAGGTAGTAGTGATGTGATAACTAGGAGTGATGTACAGAGTAGGTAGCAGTGATGCGGGAGGTAACAGTAATGAGTTAGGTAGCTGGGATGTACAGAGTAGGTAGCTGTGATGCTGGAGGTAACAGAAATGAGGTAGGTAGCAGTGATGTGGTAGGGTAGGTAGCAGTGATGTGATAACTAGAAGTGATGTACAGAGTAGGTAGCTGTGATGCAGGAGGTAACAGAAATGAGGTAGGTAGCAGTGATGTGATAACTAGCAGTGATGTATGTAGTAGGTAGCAGTGATGCTGGAGGTAACAGAAATGAGGTAGGTAGCAGTGATGTGGTAGGGTAGGTAGCAGTGATGTGATAACTAGCAGTGATGTACAGAGTAGGTAGCAGTGATGCTGGAGGTAACAGTAATGAGGTAGGTAGCAGTGATGCGATAGGGTAGGTAGCAGTGATGTGATAACTAGCAGTGATGTACAGAGTAGGTAGCTGGGATGCTGGAGGTAACAGTAATGAGGTAGGTAGCAGTAATGCAGTAGGGTAGGTAGCAGTGATGGGATAACTAGCAGTGGTATACAGAGTAGGTAGCAGTGATGCTGGAGGTAACAGTAATGAGGAAGGTAGCAGTGATGCAGTAGGGTAGGCAGCAGTGGTGTGATAACTAGCAATGATATACAGAGTAGGTAGCAGTGATGCTGGAGGTAACAGTAATGAGGAAGGTAGCAGTGATGCAGTAGGGTAGGTAGCAGTGATGTGATAACTAGCAGTGATGTACAGAGTAGGTAGCAATGATGCTGTAGGGTAGGTAGCAGTGATGTGATAACTAGCAGTGATGTACAGAGTAGGTAGCTGTGATGCTGGAGGTAACAGTAATGAGGTAGGTAGCAGTGATGCGGTAGGGTAGGTAGCAGTGATGTGATAACTAGCAGTGATATCCAGAGTAGGTAGCAGTGATGCTGGAGGTAACAGTAATGAGGAAGGTAGCAGTGATGCAGTAGGGTAGGCAGCAGTGGTGTGATATCTAGCAGTGATATACAGAGTAGGTAGCTGTGATGCTGGAGGTAACAGTAATGAGGTAGGTAGCAGTGATGTGGTAGGGTAGGTAGCAGTGATGTGATAACTAACAGTGATATACAGAGTAGGTAGCTGTGATGCTAGAGGTAACAGTAATGAGTTAGGTAGCACTGATGCAGTAGGGTAGGTAGCAGTGATGTGTAACTAACAGTGATATACAGAGTAGGTAGCTGTGGTGCTGGAGGTAACAGTAATGAGGTAAGTAGCAGTGATGTGATAACTAGCAGTGATATACAGAGTAGGTAGCTGTGATGCTGGAGGTAACAATAATGAGGTAGGTAGCAGTGATAAGGTAGGGTAGTTAGCAGTGATGTGATAACTAGCAGTGATATACAGAGTAGGTAGCTGTGATGCTGGAGGTAACAGTAATGAGGTAGATAGCAGTGATGCGGTAGGGTAGGTAGCAGTGATGTGATAACCAGCAGTGATTTACAGAAGAGGTAGCTGTGATGCTGAAGGTAACAGTAATAAGGTAGGTAGCAGTGATGCCGTAGGGTAGGTAATAGTGATGTGATACTAGGAGTGATGTACAGAGTAGGTAGCAGTGAGGCAGGAGGTAAAAGTAATAAGTTAGGTAGCAGTGATGTACAGAGTAGGTAGCTGTGATGCTGGAGGTAACAGAAATGAGGTAGGTAGCAGTGATGTGGTAGGGTAGGTAGCAGTGATGTGATAACTAACAGTGATATACAGAGTAGGTAGCTGTGATGCTAGAGGTAACAGTAATGAGTTAGGTAGCACTGATGCAGTAGGGTAGGTAGCAGTGATGTGTAACTAACAGTGATATACAGAGTAGGTAGCTGTGGTGCTGGAGGTAACAGTAATGAGGTAAGTAGCAGTGATGTGATAACTAGCAGTGATATACAGAGTAGGTAGCTGTGATGCTGGAGGTAACAGTAATGAGGTAGGTAGCAGTGATAAGGTAGGGTAGGTAGCAGTGATGTGATAACTAGCAGTGATATACAGAGTAGTTAGCTGTGATGCTGGAGGTAACAGTAATGAGGTAGATAGCAGTGATGTGGTAGGGTAGGTAGCAGTGATGTGATAACCAGCAGTGATTTACAGAAGAGGTAGCTGTGATGCTGAAGGTAATAGTAATAAGGTAGGTAGCAGTGATGCCGTAGGGTAGGTAATAGTGATGTGATACTAGGAGTGATGTACAGAGTAGGTAGCAGTGAGGCAGGAGGTAAAAGTAATAAGTTAGGTAGCAGTGATGTACAGAGTAGGTAGCTGTGATGCTGGAGGTAACAGAAAGGTGGTAGGTAGCAGTGATGTGGTAGGGTAGGTAGCAGTGATGTGATAACTAACAGTGATATACAGAGTAGGTAGCTGTGATGCTAGAGGTAACAGTAATGAGTTAGGTAGCATTAATGCAGTAGGGTAGGTAGCAGTGATGTGTAACTAACAGTGATATACAGAGTAGGTAGCTGTGGTGCTGGAGGTAACAGTAATGAGGTAAGTAGCAGTGATGTGATAACTAGCAGTGATATACAGAGTAGTAGCTGTGATGCTGGAGGTAACAATAATGAGGTAGGTAGCAGTGATAAGGTAGGGTAGTTAGCAGTGATGTGATAACTAGCAGTGATATACAGAGTAGGTAGCTGTGATGCTGGAGGTAACAGTAATGAGGTAGATAGCAGTGATGCGGTAGAGTAGGTAGCAGTGATGTGATAACCAGCAGTGATTTACAGAAGAGGTAGCTGTGATGCTGAAGGTAACAGTAATAAGGTAGGTAGCAGTGATGCCGTAGGGTAGGTAATAGTGATGTGATACTAGGAGTGATGTACAGAGTAGGTAGCAGTGAGGCAGGAGGTAAAAGTAATAAGTTAGGTAGCAGTGATGTACAGAGTAGGTAGCTGTGATGCTGGAGGTAACAGAAAGGAGGTAGGTAGCAGTGATGTGGTAGGGTAGGTAGCAGTGATGTGATAACTAACAGTGATATACAGAGTAGGTAGCTGTGATGCTAGAGGTAACAGTAATGAGTTAGGTAGCATTGATGCAGTAGGGTAGGTAGCAGTGATGTGTAACTAACAGTGATATACAGAGTAGGTAGCTGTGGTGCTGGAGGTAACAGTAATGAGGTAAGTAGCAGTGATGTGATAACTAGCAGTGATATACGGAGTAGGTAGCTGTGATGCTGGAGGTAGCAATAATGAGGTAGGTAGCAGTGATAAGGTAGGGTAGTTAGCAGTGATGTGATAACTAGCAGTGATATACAGAGTAAGTAGCTGTGATGCTGGAGGTAACAGTAATGAGGTAGATAGCAGTGATGCGGTAGGGTAGGTAGCAGTGATGTGATAACCAGCAGTGATTTACAGAAGAGGTAGCTGTGATGCTGAAGGTAACAGTAATAAGGTAGGTAGCAGTGATGCCGTAGGGTAGGTAATAGTGATGTGATAACTAGGAGTGATGTACAGAGTAGGTAGCAGTGATGCAGGAGGTAACAGTAATGAGTTAGGTAGCAGTGATGTACAGAGTAGGTAGCTGTGATGCTGGAGGTAACAGAAATGAGGTAGGTAGCAGTGATGTGGTAGGGTAGGTAGCAGTGATGTGATAACTAGCAGTGATGTACAGAGTAGGTAGCAGTGATGCTGTAGGGTAGGTAGCAGTGATGTGATAACTAGCAGTGATGTACAGAGTAGGTAGCTGTGATGCTGGAGGTAACAGTAATGAGGTAGGTAGCAGTGATGCGGTAGGGTAGGTAGCAGTGATGTGATAACTAGCAGTGATATCCAGAGTAGGTAGCAGTGATACTGGAGGTAACAGTAATGAGGAAGGTAGCAGTGATGCAGTAGGGTAGGCAGCAGTGGTGTGATAAATAGCAGTGATATACAGAGCAGGTAGCTGTGATGCTGGAGGTAACAGTAATGACGTAGGTAGCAGTGATGCAGTAAGGTAGGTAACAGTGATGTGATAAATAGCAGTGATCTACACGGTAGGTAGCTGTGATGGTGGAGGTAACAGTAATGAGGTAGGTAGCAGTGATGTGATAACTAGCAGTGATATACAGAGTAAGTAGCTGTGATGCTGGAGGTAACAGTAATGAGGTAGGTAGCAGTGATGCGGTAGGGTAGGTAGCAGTGATGTGATAACTAGCAGTTATGTACAGAAGAGGTAGCTGTGAGGCTGGAGGTAACAGCAATGAGGTAGCTAGCAGTGATGTGGTAGGGTAGGTAGCAGTGATGTGATAACTAGGACTGATGTACAGAGTAGGTAGCAGTGATACTGGAGGTAGCAGTAATGAGTTAGGTAGCAGTGATATACAGAGTAGGTAGTTGTGATGCAGGAGGTAACAGAAATGAGGTAGGTAGCAGTGATGTAGTAGGGTAGGTAGCAGTGATGTGATAACTAGCAGTGATGTACTCAGTAGGTAGCTGTGATGCTGGAGGTAACAGTAATGAGGTAGGTAGCAGTGATGCGGTAGGGTAGGTAGCAGTGATGTGATAACTAGCAGTGATATACAGAGTAGGTAGCAGTGATGCTGGAAGTAACAGTAACGAGGAAGGTAGCAGTGATGCAGTATGGTAGGCAGCAGTGGTGTGATAACTAGCAGTGATATACAGAGTAGGTAACTGTGATGCTGGAGCTAACAGTAATGAGGTAGGTAGCAGTGATGTGGTAGGGTAGGTAGCAGTGATGTGATAACTAGGACTGATGTACAGAGTAGGTAGCAGTGATGCTGGAGGTAACAGTAATGAGTTAGGTAGCAGTGATATACAGAGTAGGTAGCTGTGATGCTGGAGGTAACAGTAATGAGGTAGGTAGCAGTGATGCAGTAGGGTAGGTAGCAGTGATGTGATAACTAGCAGTGATATACAGAGTAGGTAGCTGTGATGCTGGAGGTAACAGTAATGAGGTAGGTAGCAGTGATGCAGTAGGGTAGGTAACAGTGATGTGATAAATAGCAGTGGTATACAGAGTAGGTAGCTTTGATGCTGGAGGTAACAGTAATGACGTAGGTAACAGTGATGCCGTAAAGTAGGTAACAGTGATGTGATAAATAGCAGTGATCTACAGGGTAGGTAGCTGAGATGCTGGATGTAACAGTAATGAGGTAGGTAGCAGTGATGCAGTAGGGTAGGTAGCAGTGAGGTGATAACTAGAAGTGATGTACAGAGTAGGTAGCAGTGATGCGGTAGGGTAGGTAGCAGTGATGTGATAACCAGCAGTGATTTACAGAAGAGGTAGCTGTGATGCTGAAGGTAACAGTAATAAGGTAGGTAGCAGTGATGCCGTAGGGTAGGTAATAGTGATGTGATAACTAGGAGTGATGTACAGAGTAGGTAGCAGTGATGCAGGAGGTAACAGTAATGAGTTAGGTAGCAGTGATGTACAGAGTAGGTAGCTGTGATGCTGGAGGTAACAGAAATGAGGTAGGTAGCAGTGATGTGGTTGGGTAGGTATCAGTGATGTGATAACTAGCAGTGATGTACAGAGTAGGTAGCAGTGATGCTGTAGGTAGCAGTGATGTGATAACTAGCAGTGATGTACAGAGTAGGTAGCTGTGATGCTGGAGGTAACAGTAATGAGGTAGGTAGCAGTGATGCGGTAGGGTAGGTAGCAGTGATGTGATAACTAGCAGTGATATCCAGAGTAGGTAGCAGTGATACTGGAGGTAACAGTAATGAGGAAGGTAGCAGTGATGCAGTAGGGTAGGCATCAGTGGTGTGATAAATAGCAGTGATATACAGAGTAGGTAGCTGTGATGCTGGAGGTAACAGTAATGACGTAGGTAGCAGTGATGCAGAAAGGTAGGTAACAGTGATGTGATAAATAGCAGTGATCTACACGGTAGGTAGCTGTGAGGCTGGAGGTAACAGCAATGAGGCAGCTAGCAGTGATGTGGTAGGGTAGGTAGCAGTGATGTGATAACTAGGACTGATGTACAGAGTAGGTAGCAGTGATGCTGGAGGTAACAGTAATGAGTTAGGTAGCAGTGATATACAGAGTAGGTAGTTGTGATGCAGGAGGTAACAGAAATGAGGTAGGTAGCAGTGATGTGGTAGGGTAGGTAGCAGTGATGTGATAACTAGCAGTGATGTACGTAGTAGGTAGCAGTGATGCTGGAGGTAACAGTAATGAGGTAGGTAGCAGTAATGCAGTAGGGTAGGTAGCAGTGATGTGATAAATAGCAGTGATATATAGAGTAGGTAGTTATGATGCTGGAGGTAACAGTAATGAGGTAGGTAGCAGTGATGCAGTAGTGTAGGTAGCAGTGATGTGATAACTAGCAGTGATATACAGAGTAGGTAGCTGTGATGCTGGAGGTAACAGTAATGAGGTAGGTAGCAGTGATGCGGTAGGGTAGGTAGCAGTGATGTGATAACTAGCAGTGATGGTAGGTAGCAGTGATGCGGTAGGGTAGGTAGCAGTGATGTGATAACTAGCAGTGATGTACAGAAGAGGTAGCTGTGATGCTGGAGCTAACAGTAATGAGGTAGGTAGCAGTGATGTGGTAGGGTAGGTAGCAGTGATGTGATAACTAGGACTGATGTACAGAGTAGGTAGCAGTGATGCTGGAGGTAACAGTAATGAGTTAGGTAGCAGTGATATACAGAGTAGGTAGCTGTGATGCTGGAGGTAACAGTAATTAGGTAGGCAGCAGTGATGCAGTAGGGTAGGTAACAGTGATGTGATAGCTAGCACTGATATGCAGAGTAGGTAGCTGTGATGCTGGAGGTAACAGTTATGAGATATGTAGCAGTGATGCAGTAGGGTAGGTAGCAGTGATGTGATAATTAGCAGTGATATACAGAGTAGGTAGCTGTGATGCTGGAGGTAACAGTAATGAGGTAGGTAGCAGTGATGATGGAGGTAGTAGTAATGAGGTAGGTAGCAATGTTGTGGTAGGGTAGGTAGCAGTGATGTGATAACTAGCAATGATGTACAGAAGAGGTAGCTGTGAGGCTGGAGGTAACAGTAATGAGGTAGGTAGCAGTGATGTGGTAGGGTAGGTAGCAGTGATGTGATAACTAGGACTAATGTACAGAGTAGGTAGCAGTGATGCTGGAGGCAACAGTAATGAGTTTGGTAGCAGTGATGATGGAGGTAGTAGTAATGAGGTAGGTAGCAATGTTGCGGTAGGGTAGGTAGCAGTGATGTGCTAACTAGCAATGATGTATAGAGTAGGTAGTAGTGCTGGAGGTAGCAGTAATGAGCTAAGTAGCAGTGATGCAGTAGGGTAGGTAGCAGTGATGTGATGTGATAACTAGAAGTGATGTACAGACTAGGTAGCTGTGATGCTGGAGGTAACAGTAAGGAGGTAGGTAGTAGTGATGCTGGAGGTAGTAATAATGAGGTTGGTAGCAATGATGAGGTAGGGTGGGGCGCAGTGATGTCATAACTAGCAGTGATGTACAGAGTAGGTAGCAGTGATGCTGGAGGTAGTAGTAATGAGGTAGGTAGCAATGATGAGGTAGGGTGGATAGCAGTGATGTGATAACTAGCAGTGATATACAGAGTAGGTAGCAGTGATGCTGGAGGTAGTAGTAATGAGGTAGGTAGCAATGATGAGGTAGGGTGGGTAGCAGTGACATCATAACTAGCAGTGATGTACAGAATAGGTAGCTGTGATCCTGGAAGTAACAATGGTACTTGTTTCCTGTCTGTCATTTAATTTAAGCCAGTTATGTCTTCAGCTTCTTAAGCTTGTCATATGAAGGCAGGATAAAATAATAGAAAAGCTAAAATGTGGTTACACAATGAGGAAAATAAGTGAGACTAAGAAAGGGACAGGATTTTTATATAGTAAATAGTGTAATGTTGTTTACTATAAGTCGCTGTGAAATTAAGTACCGGTATGTAGACTATTATGGCATTATTCCACTCCCTGTATTTTAAGATTTAAGAAGCTCATAAAAGTACTGCCTTTAGGCTGTTTGACATTTCTCATATGAGACAATCATTTGCAAACAGTGTAATTATGTGCCACTACTTTCTGTTATAAATTGCCTTTAGGCAACCATTTTGGTATTAGATGCAAGTATGAAATATACTGCTCTCAGCCTTTGGTGAGGAACAGTACACTAAAGACCCTCTTACCGAATGATCTTCTTTTCCACAGGGTGAACTTTTTTTCTGCAAAAAATAAACATAATGAAAGAATGCAGTGTAGGAATGTATGATTCAAAGGTGAATAGGCTCCAGAGACAGAAATCTGTCTGGTAGAAGAGTAGAATAAATGTTAGATGATTATTCACAGGATCATAGGAGGTTACTAGACTAACGGCCTCAGGGCTCTTACAACCCTAGCCAAGTTCACAGAAAAAACACAATAAATGTTAAAAGCATTAGATGATGAAGGTAATGTTTATTTAAAACTACACACAAATACAAGTGCTTACATTCTTGAATGAAAGCACAGAAAAGCATGTCTATACATTTTAATTACATTTTTTTTTGTTTTTACCATCTGAATGTGCTATACACCTTTATGTTTTTACATTGTTCAAAACTAATTGTGGTAAGTGGTTTACATATTTCTTATCAAAACATTTTGTACCAGACTCTATCTACTAACCTAAGCAAATAATGAATGAATCCAACCATTTGTAAAACTCAGGGCAGCATTCATAACCAAATTTCAAAGTACACACTGCGTCCTTGCACTGAAATCCAGAACAAGTAGATAGGTAGCGATTCACAGAATCATGCAGCATCATAGAGCAACATGCTAAATGGCACAGGAATGATAGGTTTGCAGATGACTGTATGATGAAGGAGACCAGCCTAATGAGTGCATAATTACATGCAAATGAGAATCTGAGACCACAGGTCATGGTTCATAGTTATCAGGCTCATGGTGGTGCAGTCACTTGCATCCGATTATCGAGGCAAAAAGCATGCTGAAAGTTGTAGCTCTGCAGCAACAAAAATGCTAGGATCAGCGGCAGTTATTTCACAGCACCATGTAATTAACGCACTCAGTGGTCACTCAGGGGAGTGGTATAGCTGTATGCATTAATAGAAGCAGTACTGTCAAGGACTGACATTAATTCAGCCAAGACGTGCCTGATATTAGCACAGGCCCTCAGTGTAGGAGACCCTAATCAACAACCTTTCCCAGAAGTCACTCAACAAAAATACCTGGCTTGGACTAGTACTGGACAAGGCTTTTTCTTTCTTTACATGTCAAGCAGGAAATACAGAAAGTGCTCACTCAACTCAAATTTGATTATGTGATATTACATCTTTTAACCATGAATTCAGACAGACAATAGCCATCAATGCCTTATTGCCCTTGGCTAGAGTACTCCCAACAATTTGTACAGAATCTTCAAATCTTATAAAACAGGGAGAACAGAATCATTAGTTTTACAGACATAAACCCTCAGAACGCATCACTGTCAGACCTTAAGCTGAGCAAACTAGCACACTGTCTAAGCTAGAGTTAGGGCAACCTTCTTCCTTAACATCCTAACCTACAAACTATTAAATGAACATCACTGCCCTATTCTCAGAAATATCGTTCATTTTAGGAATTGATCTTACTCACTAAAAGCAATGCCTTTTGGCTTTTTCCAGTTAGGGGTCGCCCCACTAAAATGATAACCATTTTACTCACTAGCAGTGGCTGCAAAATCATAAGTTAAGTTAAAAACACACACACACACACGCACACACACACACACACACACACACACACACACACACACACACACACACACACACACACACACACACACACACACACACACACACACACACACACAAAATCAGAAGCTCCTCCACCCTCAACTTTCAGAATTTCTCATTTATTTATTTGACATTTGTTTACCAAGAAAGTCCAACTGGAAGGATGCCCATTTTCAGTGGCGGCCCGGGGAGAAAGTTCCAGAAACTATTAACATACCACATAAGCTTATTACAGAGCATCAATGAATGTTTTTGCCTACAAGAAAAAATATACAATAATGGATAGGACATAATTTTGACATATATTAGATGAAACACACTTGCACATTAATTACAGACATTAGATGTTACAAATGAGACTATATACACTAGACAAGTGGTCTTTCCAATTATACAATTCTGATCAGTATGATTCTGCTTGATAGTTAAATATTGTTTGTTTATTATAATGTACCTAGTATACATATCTTACAGTACAGGGTTAAGAGTGGAGGGGGAATTACAGGAGAGGGAAGGCAGGAGACAGAAACATTTGTGTTTATTAGTAAAGTGTGGGGTATGGATAGGGAAGAAGCAAAATGGAGAAAGAAACGTTAAGGGACTGTACAGTGATAATAGCAGTGTAAGGTAGAGGTAAAAGAGGCAAGAAATTATCAGTTGTATAAAATATAATAGCAAGTTGGAGGATAATGCTTAAAAATCATCTTATTCAAATCCACCAATAACACTGCTTTGATAATAACACGTAAAACATAACACTTCCCCTCAGCCTCTACTGAGTCCAAATTCAGTTATTTTAAGTAACTACATAGATAACTGGCTACTACACAACCCTCATTTGTGGTGATGTAAACCTTTGTCCCTGAGCTTTCAATTCTCTGTATGTACTTAATATTGTATATCTTTGTTGCAATGTATGTTTCTTTGTACATCCTTTGTTATAGAAATTTCTTTTAAGCCTTTTGGGCCCAAGTTGTCTTTGAAAAGGTTCCATGGATCAGAGTACTTACATGATTAACAAATGAAAAATTAGTAGATGGATAGATAGGCAGACAGACAATGTATACAGTATAGCAACCCCCCAAGCTGGTCTCCATGTGAGATGCGTGGTATCAAGCCACTCCCAGAATGCAAATCTACACGTCTCAGTATGATACCAGTTCACCGATCCCTCATTATCTACTTGCAAGGATACCAAGAAAGACTCATCTGTGAGGGTTTCGTGTGAGATAGGTCCCCTTTAGCTGCAATACTTTTTGCCAGCATGTTACATGCCTAATGCAAGGCCCACTTTATCATGTCTTTAACATGTTTTTGACAGTGCAATGTTGTGTAATTCCTCCTTCTCACAGCATTGACTTTGTGGGCAGCCGCTGTGTCCCACATATGGTAGACTTTCCCTCTCACAAATAGCTATTGCTATGGGTTCAGAGTGCTTGTAACAGGGTGATGTTTTAGCAGGGTTGAACTGGTCCATTCTCTGCCATCTGGTGCCTTTGAAGAACACATGGCAACCATATAGATGGGCATATGATGTGTGGGTATCAATTTCACACACATATGTTGACCTGCGTAATTAGCACTAGACAAGGTCGAACAGGGAAAAGTAGACATTACTAAGGGTTGGGATAATGGTTAAGGTATATACCTTATAGACACAGGGTGCAGGGTTTGATTCTCACATTTGGGGAAGTATGGCTACACTTAGAAAAGCCTCCTGGGGTCATTAACCTAGTAATAAGCTATGGACTAATGTGTATATGTTGCATGATGGATTGTCTAAAAGAGCAGGAATATAATGACAAGAGTATTGTGTGTGGATGTCCTCATTATTTGCACTCATGGGTAGATGAGCATGCTGTGTGCAGGGCAGGAATGAGCAGCTGGCAGAGCAATCTTACATTGCTCACAATTATCCAGCGCAATAAAGAAAAGTGCTGCAAGAATGCATATGGTAGTGTTACCAGTACCAATTACAAAGTGAGTGCACACAGGTATATCACAGTGGTGTTACTTATAATAGGGCAGACTGGAGGAAGAGATGGGTGGAAGCACGTCTGCTGTAGTGGACTGTTATACCTCTCATACAGCTGTAGGTCAACAGTTGGATATTTTACACAGCACAGGACAGAACTGATAAGGAGGCAGTGGCAGTCCTTTTGCAATAGGCCGCTGTCAGTGTGATATAGATATTGGCATATGGGAGCAGAAACTACGCCCTTAGTAGCTGAAGATGTATATTCCAATCAACACTAGTGTTACCATACCTACATCTTGGGTCCAACAAGATCTTCACAGACTAGTATTCAAATACACATGGCACTGTTACAGTACCTCTTACCACAGAAGTGTAGATCTCTGTGAATCTCATTTGGGCTCTGCACTGTGGAATTACTGCTTCTGTGCTGTCATAAGGTGCTTCAAGCTGCTTACATATGTCTGCTGTTTTTGCTTTTGCTGCATGCTTTGTCATCAAACCTAGCAGACCACCCATAAAGGATGCTATTATGTAGCAGTTTGTATGCTAATGAAGGTAGATTCTGTTAGTGTCTATAAACTGCTAAGTTTCACAGAAACATATCTGCAACATAAGGACTAAACATGTCCTGGCAGTGACAGTCTACTTATGCAAGTAGGATATGTTTGCACAGATCACACAACAGTAAGGTGCACTAGTCCCATGTATGGACTGATTCAAGGGCTGCCATTTTAGCTTCATTGTGATGCCTGCTGATGATAGTACCTCATGGAGAGTGCCTGCCTGTTGTGCAAACGAGAACAAAATCATGCTATTTCTCCTGCACAGCCAGTTCGGGGAGTGGCTTTTGGGACAACATGCAGGCACTTTACATTACATGGATGCCTAGTATTACCTGGCAGACCAGCTAAGATGGGTAACTGGCATTCCTTTTACAGAAGAACTGTGTAGGCAATGGTACAACAGCCTACTGAAGCTCTGCAGGTGTGAGAAGCAGAGGAATGGATGCCCTTAATGGCAAAGTGTTTACCATTTTTACTATGTCATAACTGCTTTTACTAACTTTTTTTCTATCACAGCCCTGTTCCTAATATGACTTTCATAGCATCATAGGATCATAGGAGGTTACTAGGCTATCGACCCAGAGGTCATTTCCAGCCTAGCCATTTCATCCTAATGTAATCCCATAGATACGCTAGTCAATACCCAGGATTGTATTTATTAATGACTGCTAAGTCCAGGATGGTTGTGGGTGCTACCCCTGGTAAGAATTTATGATACCCCATCCACTTGTCCAGGTTCCTTTTGAACAATGTCATAGAGGTGCTCTGCTTCACAGGAATTGGCAGCCTATTCCAAAGTCATGGCAGTTGCTGGAAGACAAATCTGTCCCTCCTACTCAAGTTGCAGGCCATACATAGGTCTCTGGAATGGGTAGCTCTAGTCCCACATGATTTACAGATGTGTAGCAAATTCATTAGGTTTGGCTTGGAGATTGCTCTGTAAGCCACTGAGTATAGTGGCAGGGGCTTTAGTCAGTCTGTGTAAGACACGTCCTGGAGTCCCTTGATCTTCTTAGTTAGAAACCTCTGAGGCCTCTCCAATTGCTGCAGGTGCTTTGTATGGTACATGCCAAAGAGGGCATTATACTCAATTATGGACCTGAATAGTGATAAGTATAGAGGGCTTATAACCTCCTTTGGTCTAGTGTTGATGCCTTTGCTAATCAAGTGTGTTACATAGAAAGTCTTCCTTGCTACAATAGAGACATGGTGGTCAATGTTAAGGTTGCAGTCTACTTGTGATCTCAGATCTCTTACCACTTCATAGTTACATAGGGTATTTTTGTTAATTTGATAGCGTGAAGGGACATTGTTTTTAGCAAAGGTAATGATGATGCATTTTTTTGCATTCAGTTTGAGACTATGACTAAGAACATCCTGAAATATACTGACATAATTTGGGGATTCAATAATTGCACCCAGTTTGCAGTCGTCTGCAAATGTGGACAGCCATATTCCCTTAATTTTGGCCTGAACTTCTGAAAAGTATATACCAAACATTATGGGGCCCAGTACTGACCCTTGTGGCACCCTGCTGGGGAAAGGTCTGCTGGTTGATGTGGAGTCACCCACTTTGATAGTGTAGAACTGGTTTGTGAGCCAGTTGGCAACCCATCTTACAACACAGCAGCCAAACTGACTGATTACAGGCTATGCCAGATTGGCTGCTGTGGGTGCCTTTCTGTATATTTTGTATGTTATTTTCTTGATAGTTGTTTATACTGGTGAACTATGTTATTTTGTGGGAGAATGTATATGTTTGTGCTCCTGGGGTGATAGTATTCACCATTTCACACTCTGTTTCACAACACATACATGTGATAGTATAGCTGTTTCCATTCCACTAGACCTACATTTGGCTGCCTAGCAGTGGGCCTCTTGCCCTGTTTCTGCATCATTGCTCTTTCACATTGTAGTGAAGCATCTGACCGGCACTGTGGTAGTATCCCAGGCTTCTGCTTGTTTGTATTTAGTTTACAATGGAATTTGATTCTCTCTGACAAGTGTAGGTGATATGAGATGGCTTACAGATCCCTTTTTTTCTTTTGTCATGGGCATAGGGAGAGGAAAGTGCAGTTGCAGGAGGCAGCAGAGATTACTGGCACAGTGGGGTTAGTGACATCCTATTTAAACTCTGTACTCCATATGCTATACTGGCAATAGGTCCTCTGCACTAGTGACACTCATACCTTTATCTCTCTCTTCTGCAGGTTATGATAGTCCACCTGAGCTACAGACATGTCAGCTGCTGCCCATTGCTACTGCAGCTGAGGTTGCAGTTGAGACAGGTGAAGTAGGTTGATACACCCTCTCTACTGGAAGGTTCAACCCCATCTCATGAAAGTAGCCTGCATAAATCACCTGGCCTGGCTGAGTCAGAACTGTAGTATGTGAAGGAAGTGGCAGTTTACTAGGCAATGGGACATTAGGTTGCTATGCATCAGTCCCCTCTTACAGCAGGTATCAGACTTACTGGACCAGCTGACCAGTGTCTTCATTCCACCAGCCAGTCCACCTTTAACACATATCATAGCTCTGACTGAGCCAGGCCAGGTAATTAATGCAAGTTAGCTCCCTGAAATATGCCAGAACCTTCCATTTGAGAATAACTGTCAGATTGCTTCACCTGCCTCATCTCCAGTGTCATTGGCAGAGTAGGTAGTACACTTGTCTTTGGTGCAGAAGGCAGTGGGTTCTCTTCCCACACCAGGTAACTGGATTGTTGACACTGCAGTAGAGCATAAGGGGGATACTACACTCCTGAGTTCGTCATCCTTCAGATAAGATGTTAAACTGTGGTCCCATCTGCTTGAGCTAGTGGTAGCTCAGGTGAATGTCAAAGATCCCATGGTACCTATTGAAAAGAGTAGGGATCCTTTATTTCACATACAAAAAAATTACATAAAAATCATTGTGTAGCATTCAATAAGATATTTTTAAAGAGACCCCTCACATAAAAAAATTTCTCTCAAACTCCCATACAGTCCATTAACTTCTTTAAAACCCCCCATTCTTTTTGCCAAAGCCAACATTTTATCTTTTTACGTATAATAAGTGTTTCACAACTCGTATTATATAATGATTCATTTGTTTTTGCTTGCACATATGATCAACAATCACCACATGGCTTACTTTTCTTATATATTGTCCAGATACTCTCTTCTTTGTGTCATCCACATAAAATATTCTTCATTCTAATTTTTCCTCCATCCAATTTCATCTATTCTGCTTCTTTTTTCCTCCCACACTTCAACTGTATAACAAATGCATGTTCCATACTTTCACTTTCTTCACATGCCATACATTTTCTTCATTATATTGTTTTGTATTTAATTTCTTCTTTAAATGGTAATTTTATGATAATTAACCTATGCATAACATCTTGTCCTTCATACATTTTTAATCTTTCCCTTCACTTTTTAATAACTTCTTTTATCTCCTTTTTAAACTCTTTCCAAGGATAAATATAAAAATTCTATACCAGTATGTTTTCATATCATATCTTTCTGTTTTCCTGTACTCCATTTATATTAATCTTCCATTCCATGATTTTGTTTTTCCATTCTTTCCCTTTTCCTTCCCACTTTTTCCTTTTATTTTTCTTTTCTTACCACAATTCATTATATTTTCATTTTAATAATTTAAAGATAGAGATAGTTTTTTCTTGTTCACACTTCCTCCCTTTCAGAATCTTGCAAAGGCACAAGGACGTAAGAAATACAATTGGATTCTTTAAATTCAACCCCTCTTCTTCTTCCTTCTTACATAATATCCCTCTTTTAACTGGGTTCAACCTAGAAACTGGCAAAAAAAGTAAACATTTGTAAAATTTATTTTTTTTCAAACTTTGAGGACCTGCCATAACTGATTCTAAATAACTAATTTTCCTAAATAATAACCATTAATAAAATATAATTTTTTCTTAAAACATAAATACTCTCCATACATTACATGCTTCTTGCATTTGTTTAATACTATCTTTCCATTGTTCTTCTGTATCTCTATAACTTCTAAAATGTATTCCTAATACCTCCATTTTCTTACAGTTAAAATAAATTCCCAGACATATATACTCTAAGTATATTCACCTCTTTTTATCACCTCAGTTAACTACCCTGTGTTTTTTACCCCAGACATATCAACTGCTTATGCCATCACTATCTGTATTTGTATGCTATCATACCTATATATAGCCTCTCTCATATCAGTTAACAGCAAATTACAGCATTCACACATAAGGCAAATATACTACTTAGTGGGCATCCTTGTCTTACTCATCTTTCTATTTTTTTATCCATCCATTTACTATTTACTATAATACTTGTCATCCCTTTCTCATACACCATCTTAATCTGGTTATACTTTCTTCAATAGCATAATTCTTACAGAATACCATATAATTGCTTCTTTCATATAATATTGCCATATGCTGTTTTCAACATCAAGTACTTACCAATCTTATCTTTCCCTCTTCCTTAATAGCATATACTATTTATTTTATCATCATTACAATTTCTTCTCATTTTCATTCTAAGATCATGTCCATCCTAATATGTATTAGCTTCATTAAAATTTTATAATCCATCTTCGTTAACGATATTGGTCTACAATTATTTTAAATCTTTCTCCCTTCTAAATTAACCTCGTAGCTCCCTCACTAATATAAATTTCTTTAAAATCCTGATCTTTACATTCATTTAATATCTTAATATATATTTTTTCTGATTCTCTCCTATGTTTTTATAAAACATATAGTCCAAGCCCTATAAACCCGGTGATCTATTCTCCTTAACCAATCTCAAAGTATTTTTTAACTATTCAATATTTATCATTTGTTAATGTTTCATTCTTTTCCTTTGGGAAAAAAATAAATTCTAACTTTATTCTCTCTCTATTTTTTTATATTTATTTATGAAAAATCTCTTCCTGTTTTATAACGAGTGCCATGTTTCATATTTACTTGGTCTGTTATTAAATCTCTTTTCATTTTCTTTCCTATAAAAGGAGAACATTCTTCTGTCTTTCTCTGTGTTAAATACTGTTCTTGTCTCAACAATTTTATAACATTTTGTTCTTATTTTGCTCATATAGGTTTTCTATCTCTAAATATGTCTCATTTCCATCATAATCCAAAACTTCTCTCTTCTTATATTTTTTTACATTTTCTGAAAAATCATTTCTATATTTTCATAAATTCTTTTAGCTTTTGTTTTATACTCAAAACACAATCTTGACCAATTTTTATACATAAATCTTAGGTGTTCTTCCCATAATACTTCTGCTTTCTTTTCAGAGATTTACCTTATATTCATATTGTTCAATTTTTTAATAATCCACAGAAGTATGTGCTCAAAACCATAAACGGAGAACTCCAAGGCTGTATTAAAACATGTTTATTCCAAAAATGAACACAAACAAGCGATGGACAAACCAATTACATTACATACATTTTTTTACAATTTTTTAATACCTTTGCCTATTTTAAGGAATTTTATTTCATATTTCTAAACACCTATTGCTAGAAACTACCAGCATTTAGCATCTTCCTGTGAAAACACATAAACAAGGACTTCTCTTACATCTAAGGCAAATGGTGGAAGCCGTAAAATAATTTACATTCCTCTACACTTAAAAGACAATACAAAAAACTTCCAGTTCTAGACCTTGTGTCTGTTAATACACTGAAACTGAAAGATAATATCTTTTGTTTATGGCCCCAGCTATAAAGTAACTTAACCACACCATTCTTCTGAAGTTTTGCAAGTTAATCTCTTGTGTTTCAGCCTCTGCTGTTAAACAATTACAATAGTATATAAACATATTTCTTCAGCACACACGTCTATACAATATGACATACAGATCTAATACATTTGTAAGACAGGCATATGAATCATGTTGATATTTACAAATGACATGCAACCACTTACAAAATTCCAGATAGCTGGGCTAGCAGTATCTCCTTTTTACATTTCTCTATAAATCATATTAATATTCAGAAATTACATATAATTATTTTAAAAATTCCAAATAGCTGGTCTGTCAGTATTTCCTTTTGTGACATTTCTTCCCCCTCGAAAACTCAAGCTAGGTTTTCAAGTGACCATTGAGAAACACTGCTTGAGAGGGTGAGTCTATCAGGAAATTCACTAGCCCATACCCTGTCTTGACAGCCCATCTGCGTTGGCAATGCTAACCCCACTGCGGTGCTGCACTGTCATACCATATGCCTGCAACCCTAGATTCCACCTTAGTAACTTGGCATTTTGCTGGCTGGTTTGATGTAGCCATGTTAAGGGATTGTGGTCTGTAACTACAGTGAATTTCCTTCCATACAGATAAGGCTGAAGTTTCTGCAGTGCCCATACTATAACTAGACATTTTTTTTCTATAGCTGCATATCATTCCTCCTTGGGTTGGAGCCTATGATTGACATATACCACTGGGTGCTCTAATCCCTCTGAGGAAACCTGGTTGAGTACAGCCCCCACCCCATGGTTTGAAGCATCCACCTGCACAACAAATTATTTGCTGTAACCTGGACTGGCTAACAGAGAGGGTTCTCCCAAAGCTCCTTTAAGCTTCTGGAATGCCTGCTCACATGCCAGGGTCCACACTACCTTATCTGGCTTGTTTTTCCTTGTCAGGTCTGTGAGGAGAACAGCTATGGTACTGTAATTGGGGACAAATGTTCTGTAGCACCCTGCTGTCCCTAAGAATGCCCTCACCTGCCTTTTGGTAACAGGGGCAGGCCATGCCTGAATGGCTTCCACTTTGGCAGGTTCTGGCCTGATTGGACCACTGCCTATGCTATGTCCCAGGTAGGAGACCTCTGCCATACCCACCTGATATTTACTGGGCTTAATGGTCAACCCTGCCCTCTGTAGTCTGCCCAGCACTTCCCTGACATGCTAAAGGTGTTCTTGCCAGGAATGGCTGTAGATGGCAATATCATCCAGGTAAGCAAGGGCAAAATCTCCTGCTTCTGCTAGGATATGATCTACCAGCCTCTGGAAAGTTGCTGGGGCATTTTTCATCCCAAAGGGTATCTTCGTGAACTCATACAACCCGAAAGGAGTCAGAAAAGTGACCTCTCTCTAACGCTGGGAGTCAAGGGCACCTGCCAGTAACCCTTGGTAAGATCAGTTGTGGAAAGATACTTAGCCACACCCAGTTGCTCTAGGACTTCATCTGTCCTAGGCATGGAGTAAGCATCTGACTCTGTGTGACTATTTAACTTCCTGTAGTCCATGCAGAACTTGGCCCTGCTATCCTTCTTTGGTACCAGCACCAACTCAGACTCCGCCTGCCATCCACTGCAAATACTTAGTACCAGGGCATCCCTATCATGGTAAGGTTTCATCATGTTAACATGGTACAGCTTGTGCCCCTGCCTTCTACCTAGCAGTTCTACCATGTAGTTAACATCACTGACCTTCCTTACCACTTTGAAGGGTCCCTCCCAAGCTGCCTGCAGCTTGTTGTATCTGACAGGAATGAGAACCATAACCTGCTGCCCTACAGCATACTCTCTAGCTCGAGCATTCCTGTCATACCAGATCTTTTTCTGCTGTTAAGCTTCTTCCAGGTTCTCCTGGACTAAGCTCATGAGTTCCCTGAGCCTTGTCCTGAGGTTTAGGACATATGCCACAACAGACTCCTTGTAGGATTCACACTCACCCTCCCACTCATCTCAAATCAAATCCAGAGGTCCCTGCACCCTATGCCCATACAGCAACTTGAAGGGTGAAAAACCTGTGGATTTCTGGGGCACCTCTCTTTAAGAAAACAACAGATGGGGCAAATATTTGTCCCACTCCCTCTTGAACTGGTCTGCAAATCCCCATATCATGGTCTTAAGTGTAGAGTTTAACATCTCAACCAGACCATTAGTCTGGGGATGGTAGGGGGTGGTCTTTATGTGCTTCACCCCACAGTACTCCCACAGACAAGCCAGCAGGTCTGATGTGAAATTGGCACCTTTGTCAGTCAGTATTTCTTTTGGGAAACCTACCCTGCTGAAAATCTGTAACAAAGCATTCTGGCACCTTTTCTGCCTCACTGGAGGACAGAGACACCACTTCAGGGTATCTGGTAGCATAATCTACTACCACTAGGATATACTTCTTCTGTGTGGAACTTGGGGTACTCAGAGACCGCACAATATCCATAGCTACCTTCTGAAATGGCTCCCTAATGACAGGCAAAGGCATCAAAGGTGTCTATACCATGTCTCCTGCATTGTCTACCTTTTGGCACTGCTCACAGGTCCTGCTGTACCCTGTGACATCTCTGGAAATCCCAAGCCAATAAAATTCTGCATAATACATCTCTTTGTATGCTTTATGCCCATATGGCCTGCAAAGGGAATGTCATGGGCTATGGTTAGAAGTGCTAGATGGTAAGCTCTGGACACTACCAACTGCTGTATTCTTTCACCCTCTAGCCCTCCTTCAGGTGTCCACTCTCTGTACAGTAACCCTTTGTCCCAGTATACAGATTCCCCCTTCCCTTGAGAATCAGATGCCTCACTAGCTACCTCCCTCAGGCCTTGTAATGTAGGGTCTGAGAGCTGACCCTGTCTCATCTCTCTCTTTGTAACCCTTCCCAGCTCCCCTTCCACAGGAAGACTAGTATTCTCTGACAGCTGGGCCTCACTGTCAGCCTGCTCACCATGGCCATTGCAGTCACTCTGTCCAAGGCAACATCAGTACATACAAGCACCTGTGGCTCACATTCAGTCTCACTACTAGAGGATAGCTCCCTCTCCTGAATAACCACCACACCAGCCCTGGATTCATGTCTGTGGTCTGCATGGGTCACCCTAGGCTACCAGAGCCACATGGTTGTCTCCAAGCCTGATTGCATGTCACTGCATGCACACAAGGTACTGCATTATCAAAATAATTCCCTATCAGGACATCTGCAGGGATCTCCTCGAACACACCTACTTGCTTCCTTGCTTGCTTTTTCACCTTCTCTGTCAAGGTGAATGCTAGATGAAAGTATTCAGAATGGAGTCCTTCCTAAAGCACTGACTGGAGTAGACTGCCCAGGCAAGTAGTGCTCCTCTTTAACCATTGCAAGCTTCACAATGATTAGGTCAGAGGCTGTGTCTCTCTTAGCAGTGGCCTCTTTCCCATTTACTAAGATAGGATATAACCTCTTGTGGTAGTTTGGTGCCCTTGTCTCCAGACAACTCACTGCTGGCATTCTGTCATTCCCACTTACTGGCTCTCCCACCTTTTGTTCCTTACATTGCCTCCATGGACATCTATATGCTACATGACCCCCACTGGCTGCATTTAAAGCATTTAACCCTTTGTCCTGGACATGTACCTGTACTAGTGACTTCCCCTGGTATTGGTGGACTCTGTTGGGGTGGTTTAGGCTGCCCACCATGGGTTACCTTAAACTCATGAACAGCATTGGGTATCCCTTTCCTGAACAGTGATGCCCTGCTTGCTGGGTATAAGTTTCCCCTTTTCCCCAACTCATCTGCTGTGTTACATTCTCTATCGGCTAACCAGACTCTCATGTCCTCAAGCAAAGTGGTAAGGGCTTGTCCCCTCACCAGAAGGTCTGCCAGTCCTTCAAAAGTGATGATCTGACACCCATTCACCCATCTATGAAAATAAGTGCTTAATTCAGCAATATATTCACACACACACATACTTTCATCTGCCTTGCATCTATGCTCATGAAACTTTTTCCTATAAGCTTTAGGTGTTAGCTTAAAACACTCTAAAAGACAAGTTTTAACAGTATTATAATCGAAGCAATCAGCATCAGACAATTATGAAATAGCAGTTACAGCTTTACCATGATGTAAGGGGGTCAGGAACTGTAACCAGAGTTCTTGGTCAACATTATACTGTTTATATACCCTTTCAAACATATGAATGAAACTATCAAAATTATCCCCCTCTGTAAATTGTGGAAGAAATTTACTGACCTTTGTTGCTTCTGGGGTTCGGTTATTCCCTTCCCCATTACCTCCAAGGCCCTGGTGAAGAATCAGCATCTCCTTCGCATGTTGCCTTTGCCTCTCCTTTTCCTCACCTTCCAGATATTGCAGTTTCTCATTTTCCTCAGCCCCCAGACATGTCAGTCTCTCTGCTGCTTTTATGTCCCAATGCCTGTCCTCCAGTTCAAGTCTCTAACTCCAGACAGATTTTTAAGTCCTGTGTGGAAAGGTTGAACTGTTCATTTTCTGAGAGATGTAAATTCCCAAGGCCAGTCTGATTGTCTTCCTGGTTGCTGGTCTGTGATGCAGCTGTGCTGAAGGCTGCAATCATTTCTGCTTTAGTCAGGTTAGCATGCACCAGTCTTTTAGCCTGGCACATCTCAGCCAACTGGCTCCTTACCAGCTTGCCATACTCCTCTGCTGACATCCTTGTCTGCTCTCCCTAACTAACTAAGCTAACAAAAAAAAGTAAAACAATTGTGATATGAAACTCTGAATGTTCACTGTGTGGTTGATTGAGAGTACAAACACCTTCCTTAGTGACCACTGTTCACAGGCTACAGGAATTCAGTATCCACACCACTGAATTCTAATATGTGGATATCCCACCACTGGAAACCAATTAATATGTGATGTGGATATCCCACCACTGCCCACCAATTAATTAAGGCGTTTTTATATAAATGTTATTAAGGCATTTTATATAACTGTGTTTATGTGATTATATTGTATGGTATAAAGAAGCGATCCTGATGATTGCAAAAGCGCTTACCATTATGTATTAAAGTTTTTATACTCTCTGAAGTCCTCTGGAGTACTTCCTATTTGGTTTTAAATATTAGTGGTTTATCTGCTGTGGTTCTGTGCTTGGGCTTCCTTGCATTTCAATATTTGTTCCAAAGCACAAGTTTTATCATCAGTGTTGGTTGCCTATTTTTCCTACCAATTAATATGTGATGCCCCATCACTGGCCTATTAATCAAGGAGCCTCAATCCTCACCACTGGCAAGGGTGGGGGACATACACATTGGGAGGATGACACGTACACACACAGTAAAGTGCAATTTCCCCTTAAGAGAACACAGAGACCACAGTCATTCTGGGGCTGCTTTCTCCCTCTTTCTCCAGATCCCCAGTAAGACTCCTCACAGGCACAGCTATAAAGTTGAAATCTCAACTGAGTGACCAAGCCAAAGCCTCCAGCACCCTCTCTGTCCAACCAGTGTTTTTTGTCCCTGCCCAAGTAGCTGACACACACACACACACACACACACACACACACACACACACACACACTTTGAGGTTTGATTTACACACACACACACACACACACACACACACACACACACACACACACACACACACACACACACATACACACACACACACACACACACACACACACACACACACACACACACACACGGGAAAGGCTGGCACAGATTTACTTGCTATGCCCCGTTCTGCCCAGACTATAAGGTAGTTTCCCCTGCCACCAGTCACTCCTTATCAGCTACTTTAAGGCCCTTAACAAAGGCTGTCCAATATTTCTGTGCAATTTTACTATTAATCGAAATGGTAGTTTGATCAAGAGCAAGGCTATTAGGAGTGACCTGCACAATGTCACCAAATAGATATGCAAGTACTCTCAGAACTTAAATATCTCTATACAGACCTGCCACAATTGAATGGTTTAATTATATTTAATAATTAATAATAAAAGGACAAGGCAATACTAAATATGTATTCACAGTGACAGCAGAGTTCAAAATCACAGGGAATATTTAAAACAACATTGCAGGACAGTCTCAAATAAATACAGAAAACATCTAAACTAATCTTTACTGAATCTAAAAGAAATTACTGTAACCTAGTTAACTTACTTACAGCAAGGCAAGTGCAGATGTGGTGAGTGGGTTTTCCCAGCTGATGCTGCCTGGTGAAAGACAAATAGAAAATGCACAGTCCCCCCCCCCTCTCTCTCTCTCAGAGAATTCTTAAATTAATATTAAATATTACTGCTTGGGTAGCTGGCAGAATGACATCACTTTTTTGTCACCTGACTAGTTCTCAAGCTAAACCCCTATTGCTAGAAATGTAGCATCTTCCTATGAAAATCACATAAACAAGCACTTCTCTTACATCTAAGGCAAATGGTGGAAGTCGTAAAATAAATTACATTCCTCCACACTTAATGACAATACAAAAAACTTCTAGTCCTAGACATTGTGCCTGTTAGTGCACTGAAACTGAGAGATAACATCTTTTGTTTATGGCCCACCTATAAAGTAATTTAACCTCAACCATTCTCCTAAAGTTTTGCAAGTTAATCTTCTGTGTTTCAGCCTCCCCTGTTAAACAATTACAATAGTGTATAAAAACATCTCTTCAGCACACGTCTATACAATATGACATACAGTTCCAATACATTTATAGGTTCATTGGTTCATACTAGGCTATCTGCCCTGGGGTAATTACAAGCCTAGCCTGATTTTGTTTGGCTTACGCCACCTCTTGATTTGAGTATACTGTGCCCTTTTTAAGGTTTAGTTTACTGTGCCTCTGTCTAATAGTGACACAGAGGTAATCCCCGGGACAAACCTACGATCCCCCATCCAGTCATCAAGATTCTTCTTGAAGAGATTCAGTGAGGTGCTCTGCCTAACATGAATTGGAATTCTATTCCAGAGCGATGGGAGCCCTCTGGGTTATGAATCTGTCCCTCCTGCAAGTTCTATTTATTTCTGTGCTGAGGTTCAAGTCCCTCGAGCGTGTGTCTCTAAGGGATTTAGATTTACTGAGGTGGAGCATGTCCATTAATTCTGGATTGGACATAGCTTTATATGTCAGGCATAGATCGCCTCGAAGTAGGCGGTATGCAACTGAGTAGAGCTAGAGTTTTTTTAAACGAGCAGCATATGGCATCTGCTTGAGTCCCTTGATCCTCTTGGTGAGGTACTTTTGGAGTCTTTCTAATTGCTGCAGGTGTCGGGTAAGGTACATCCCAAAAGGGGCATTATATTCTATGATAGGCCTGATGAGGGATGAATAAAGGGGCACAATTACCTCTCTTGATCTAGATGTGAATCCTTTCATGATGAGGTGGGCTATGTAGAAGGTCTTTCTAACCACTTTGGCAATGTGGTTGTCAAAGGAGAGATTGCTATCAACTTGGGTCCCCAGATCCCTAATTACTTTCTCTGTACTTAATGGGTTACCACCTATGTGGTAATTTGTGGGCACATTGTTTTTGCCAAAGGATATGACTATACACTTTCTGGCATTTAGCTTTAGACCATGGCTCTGACACCAGTTATCCGTCTCTGTGAGACCTTTTTGAAGGATGTTTGTGTCAGCTGGAGAGTTGATTATGATGCCCAGTTTGCAGTCATCTGCGAACTTGGTGAGCCATAGTCCTCCCACGTTGGCCTGTACCTCGGAAAAGTATATACCGAACAAGAGTGGTCCCAGGACAGAACCTTGTGGGACACCACTTGTGACCAGTTTCGAGTCTGACATGGCTCCAGCAACTCTCACTCTGTGGGTTCTGTCTTTGAGCCAGTTTGCGACCCATCTTGTGACATAGGGGTTTATATTTAAGCTGGATAGCTTATCTATGATGCCCGAGTGGGGTATTGTGTCAAATGCCTTTGCTAGGTCCAGATAGGCTGTGTGGACTACCTTCCCTTCATCTATGGCTTTGGTGACTGTTTCAAAGAAGTCGACCAGGTTCAAAAGGCAGGATCTGCCCTTGACAAAGCCGAATTGGTTCCCCAATGTCTTTGTTTATGAGCTACATGATGATCCTCTCCATAGCCTTGCAGACTAGGCTAGTCAGGCTTATGGGGTGATAGTTTCCAGGGTCAGTAGATGCTCCACCTTTGTGGAGTGGGACCACTGTTGCTGTACGCCATTCTGTGGGCACATATCCTGTAGTGAGGCTGAGATTGTACAGCTGTTTTATTTGAGGGGTTAGTTCTTCTTGGAGTTCATGTAGGACGCAACCCAGGATGGCATCTGGTCCCATGGAAGCAGTGTTTTTTGCTTTGGAGAGGGCAGCCTTCACCTGAGCATCAGAGATGTTTGGGAGGCAGCCCTCTGCCGGGATAGATACTTGCTCTTTTGGGGGGAGGGGGTGGAGAAGTTTGCACTGAACCTGTCTGCCAGGATATTGGCGATGTCTGTGGGTTCAGTGTATTTTTTGTTGTTTAGAATCAACTCAGAACAAGTCTGGGAGTTGCATCTCAGGTTCCTAACATAACTGAAAAAAGCCTTATGATTGTCTTTAGTGTCCTGTGCAATTTTTCTCTCGAAGCTGGCCTTGGAGGATTTTATGAGGGATCGTAAATTTTTGCTAGTACTGATCAGAGCTGCCTTCCCTATTAGGGATTTTACTCTATCATGTAGTAGCTTCCTCCTTCTGTTGTACAGTTTATTTATGGCTGGGGTCCACCAGACTGGACACCTGCCTTTGGATGATTGGGTCTTGGTTTTGTTTGGGATAGCATGATCCATGCATTCCTGGAGATGTCCGTAGAATGTGTTTATATAGGATTCTGCAGTTTGGGCCGTAGTTTCCACTGGCCCTGGGGCCTTGAAGGATTCCACTTTGGTTTTGAGAAGTGAGAAGTTCACTTTTGAGAAGTTTTTCACTGTGGTTTTCTGGGTTGGGGGTGGGGTCGGGATGTGGATATCCAGTGAAATTAATTTATGGTCTGATCTTACCAATGAGGGTTATACTTCTGGTATGGAGCATAGAGTACCCATGTTGGTAATGATCAGGTCTAGTATGTTATCTCCTCTTGTGGGAGTGGTGACTAGTTGTTCCATAGCATTTGAGTTTATAATTTCCAGGAACCTTTGGGCTAAGGTGCTGGGGCTTGAGTAGTGCTCCCAGTCTATGTTTGGGTAGTTGAAGTCGCCCAATATAATGGTGTTCGGAGAGATCTTCATGTTCTCCAATGTTTTCAGGAAAGCCGAGTGGGATTCTTGACTTTGAGAGGGTGGTCTGTAGGATGCTATAAACTGAAAAGCAGTCTTGCCCACTGTTAGTTGCACATGGATGATCTCCGATACTTTGTGCAATGCCACTAACCTGGAGGTGTGGATATCCTTGATAAATATGGAAACTCCCCCTCCTTTTGTAACACAGGCATATGAATCATGTTGATATTCACAAATGACACACAACTACTAACAAAATTCCAGATAGCTTGGCTGGCATTATCTCCTTTTGTTACATTTATATATAAATCATATTACTATTCACAAATGACATATAATTATTTTCAAAATTCCATATAGTTGGGCTGGCAGTATTTCCTTTTGTGACAATGACAACTGGGGAAAGGTATATCAGGGGGATAATTATATTTGTAAGGCCCAGGTCAAGTATATTTTGTCCTTCAGTGGTCTCTTTGACTATTTGATCCTGGGAATTCTTTTGTTTATGAAATCAAGAAATTTGTTGGCATAGTGTACATTTCAGTATAGTTCACCTTGCTTATTGATGGGTATTTAAAGTATCCCAGGACGATGGAGTTTTGTGCATTTGAAATTCATCCAAATGGTTTTTGGGGGTCATCAAGGGAGGTCGTTTGCTCCATATTTTGTCTACCAACACCCAATCTTCCCTGAATCTCCTCCCTCTTACTCAAGTCTGGTGTCAGTTCATTCTTCTCTCTCTAGTCTGCCTTCCTTCCCAGCATGCCACTTTTCCTGGCTTTCATCTGTGAAAACTGTATCAAAGTACTCATTTAGTAATGCGACATCTTCCCAGATTTATGTGATTACCCTCCTAGTTTTGTTCATCTCAGCCAGCTCTGTCATTCCATTCCTTGTTTCTGCTATGAAAATGATTGACTTCAAAAATTAGCTAAGTTTCTGGTGTCATTCTAAGGGGATCCAGTATATGTCTGCCTGGGATGACTTGATCGACAGACCTTGATGTTTTGCTATAGAGCCTGCATCTGTCACCCCTGGGACTTTGGGTACTGGCTAAGGCTCTTGTCACCCCCATAGTGCCTTTTTTAGACAGTGTTCCAAAGACCAAAATTCCACCATAACAGCTACAAACAAATGAAATGTGTGGGTCATGCTGCTCAGTGCTAGAAGTCTAAATCTCAAGATGCACTTGCTCAAAGCTCTCCTCAAAATGGAGAATGTCGACATGTTTGCTGTAATGGTGACCTGGTTTAAAGAGGCAGAAAGCACCCCTGCCCTCCCAGGCTACAACTCATTTCATACATTTTGGCCCCAGAATACGGCCAAAGGCAGTGGTGTCTCCATATTCTTAAAGGATACGCACAGCTCTAGACTGGTAGCACAGCATAATGCATCCGAGATACTTCAGGTACAACTAACACTGGATAAGACGGCGACACAAGTCATAGCCTGCTACAGAACCCCAAACATATCCCTAGGCTCACACTCCAAGTTCCTAAGCACCCTGGAATCTATCAAGGTCCAAACCAATATTACCATACTGGGTGACTTCAACTACCTTTCCATCAACTGGGAAAACTATTCAAGTACCTATGTACAGGCCCAATGCTTTCTGGAATTTATAATTTCCAATGCCCTGGAGCAGCTCATTCTGACCCCACTAGAGGAAGCAACATCCTCGACCTGGTTATCACCAACATGGGAGACCATTGCTCCACACCTATAGTCAATTCCCCCCTGGTTAAATCTTACCCCAGACTGATCACCATGGAAATCTCCATTTCACCTGCAATCTCCTGCTAAGGTGACCACCCTGAAAAACTTCTCTAAAGCTGACTTTGGGCTCCTAAAAACAGAGGTGACAAGCTTCTTGGCACCCATGCCAATGGAAAATAGCTGCATGACTGCCGAACCCTACACCAATACGCTGTACAAGCACATACACAAAAGCATGAACCTTGCTATACCAAATAGAACTAAGACACTCTTCTCCAAAAAAAGGAAGCCAATCTACTGGTCCCCAGCCATCAATAAACTCTACAACAGAAGGAGGAAACTGTTGCAGAAAAAATGAAGTCACAAGACTGGAAAACTTCCCTTATCAGTCTCAACAAAAAGATGAGATCCCTTATCAAATCCTCTAAAGCCAGCTATAAAGGCAGAATTGCGGCTGACACCAAAAACAACCACAAAGCCTTCTATACATATATCAAAAACCTCCAAGGCAATACTCAGATTTGCTCTGAGTTGTTGCACAATGGCACCTCCTATACTGAGCCAACAGATATAGCCAACATACTGGCCAACAGATTCAGTGCCAACTTTACCCCTCGCTCTCCCCAGGGCCCTATCACAATACCAGAAGAAGGCCTGGTACCCACCATTTCTGTGGCACAGGTAAAAGCTACATTGTCAAATGCCAAGAATACAGCATCCATGAGACCTGATAATATCCCTGGCTCATCCTACATGAGCTACAAAATGAATTGGCACCACATCTGTGTGCCCAGTTCAAGCACAGCCTTACTTCAGGCTATGTCCCTAACAAATGGTGCACTGCTACAGTCATCCCACTCCATAAAGGGAGAGCAACTACAGACCCTGGGCACTATCGCCCCATTAGCCTGATGAGTCTGGTATGCAAAGCTATGGAGTGCATCATCATGGACCTGCTTAACAAAGATATGGGCAATCTCCAAACTTTTGACTCCGCACAATTTTGCTTTGTCAAGGGGAGATCCTGCCTGCTGAACCTGGTAAACTTCTTCGAGGCAGTTACCAAGGCTGTGGATGAGGGTAAGACAGTGCATACAGCATACCTCGACCTGGCCAAGGCCTTTGATACCATTCCCCACTCAGGTATTATTGATAAACTCACCAAACTAGGCATCAATCCTTACATCACAAGATGGGTTGCAAATTGGCTCACAGACACGACCCACAGAGTGAAAGTTGCGGATTTCAAGTCAGACTGTCGACCAGTCACGAGTGGAGTCCCACAGGGTTTGGTCCTGGGCCTTCTCCTGTTTGACATCTACTTCTCAGAAATCCAGGCCAACACAGAAGGACTCTGACTGACCATGTTCATTGATGAATGCAAGCTATGAGTCATTATCAACTCTCCAAGTGATGCAGAAATCCTACAAAAGGGCCTCTCTGAGACCAATGACTGGTGTCAGAACCATGGCTTGAAGCTTAATGCCAAAAAATGTGTTATCATCCCCATGAATTACCATGTTGATGGGAGCCAACTGAACACTGAAGTAGCCATAAGAGATCTGGGTACCCAGGTCGACAGCCTTTGACCACCACATTGCCACTGTGGTCAGAAAGTCCTTCTATGTGGCACATCTTATAACCAAATGTTTCTGGTCCAAGAAGAAAGAGGTCATCATTACTCTCTATTCATCCCTCATTAGACCAGTCATTGAATATAACACCCCGTTTGGCATGTATCTGACCAGACACCTACAACAGCTGGACAGGCCACAAAACTACCTCACAAAAAGGATCCTAGGCTTTAAACACATGTCCTACATGAACAGACTCAAGAAACTTCAGCTGTTCTCAGTCTCTTAGCATCTACATGCTACACCTAAAGAAATCCTAATCCCCCATGCCACACACTCCAGTGATCACAACCTCATTACCACAATTAACAGAACATGCTGGAGGGACAGGTTAAACTCCCAAAGGCTACCCATATTCTGGAATAAGCTTCCCATTCATGTCAAGTAGAGCATCTCACTGGCCCTCTTGAAGAGAAATCTTGACGAGTGGATGGGTAACAGAAAGTTTACCCCAGGGATCACTCCAGTTGCCCTACTGGATAGGGGCACTGTGAACTAACATCAGGTGGCACGGTGCCTAGTCAATTATTTTGGGCTAGGCTTGTAAAGGCTCCAGGGCCATTCGCCTAGTACACACCTATGAACCTATGTAGCTAAAAAGCCCTTGCTTCTTTTTTTGATACCTTCTGGTTATTACTTCTGCCTTCTTGTAGTAAGTTTTCTCCACCACTCACATCCTCCTTTCCACCTCTTGCAGGCCCTATCTTAGTCCTTATTTTCTAGACTCATATTCCTATGTAGCCACACTGACCCTCTCTTTTTGCCTGTTCCTCACACCCTTGTTCTTAGGCTTCAGTATCCCATCCCTAACCCATTCCTAGATCTTGTTTTTTCCCAAAGTTTACTTTCAGTGTCCTGATTCATCCTTGAACACCTCCTGAGCACCATATTATCAATTCTCCTAAAATCGCACACCATTCCCTCTGTTATTTTTTTTACACTTCCCCTACTTTAAACCTAACAGTGGCAGGACAACTGTTGGCTTAATATGCCTAAACCTAGACGTCCACGGCTCCCTCTGTATTGATAGGGACCAGATCAATTATATCCTTTCTAGTCAGGTTTGGTACTAGCTGAACCCCTAATAGTCCAAGATCTTAGTCAACTCACACCTCCTCTCAGTCTTAAAACAAGGAATTTTCCACCCTGCTCCTAGCAGGTTCAACCCCCCTCACATATTACCTAGCAGATTCAAACCCCCATACGTATTACCCTCCATATGCCACATTAATTTATTCTCTCCTCCAGTCTTTCATTCTGTTCTTGTGTCTGGAGGACAATACACCCTCTCAATTCACCAATTCCCTCATCCTCTACCTCAGTTGTTGGGTCACCAAACTTTGTCTTCAGCCATGGCTGCATCTTTGCCACATTCCTGGTTTGATGTTCTTCTTCCTCACTGGTGTCATATTTGATAACCACATTTATGTAAATGACTATTCCACCCCAGGTCTATATTAAATCAGCGAATGCTTAAAAAAGGGAATGCTGATTTACTGACCCCATGTAAGCGAAAACTTACAATCCCAAACACTTAGAACAGCAATTATTTTCCCAGTGAAAAAAATCGCTGTTCCAAAAAAAAAACAAAACATAAAAAACTTTAAAACATTACATAAAGTGCCACACACCCCCTGACATGGGGAGCTGTGCCCCCCACACCCCCTCTACTTAAATATACCAACTCCGAGATCGCACTACAGTGACGAAAATGGCAAAATAATGAAGGCGGCCAAGAGATTTCTTTCCCAGGGGAAAGAATTTGCTTATATGACATTTCGGTATTTTGCCGTTTCGTGCTTTCAAGTTCGGTCAAGACACATTCAAAAGAATGCGTCTTTGATCATATAATAGGTAACCTCTACCCCCATCTCTCCTTTCTGTTATTCCTAAGCTACCTATGCCAAGGCACTCCTTGCCCATTCTCTCCTGCAGGGGCTGCTCGTGCCATTGGACTGCCGGACTGCAGCCCCCTCAAGAAAAAAGAAAAAAAAGTACTTTAACTTTTTAATTTTACTTTTTTTTTTTTTTTTTACTGTCTTTACACTGAGTCGCTCATCTCTTATCAGCCGGCTGCTTTACGCCGACTGACTGAGCATGCGCACTTTCGAATTCCGGGTTTTTTTTTTACTTTCTTAGAGATCCAAGTTACTCCAGTGCTGCAGTCCGGAGAGCAAATTAAGGCATCAGTGTGATGCCCAGCAGTCTATGCGGTTCCAAACCACATAGAATTGGAAGGGGTTTGGACTGCCACGTCCGCAGGCACGTACATGATGTGCATGGGCTAAATGGCTGCTGATTGGTTGTTGTTCTCTTCCCGGGCTTTATGTGCTGAGAAAAGAGCGAGAACCAAATAGTAGCAGCTGGTGAGCCCTGAATTAACTTGTCTGCATTTTGCGTTAACAGAAATCTGTCATCGATTCTTGTCCTGAGGCTAAGGGCTGGCTAACCAATATTTCCCAACTTCATTCGATCGGATGGACAGTGTGTGATATTACGCAGTACAGCAGCAGATCTTCAACAAAACAAAGAGTTTGAGAAAACCTTACAATTGCAAGCAAAGACACCAGCAGGTATTTTACTGTAATTATGATTGATAACATCTTAATGTAAACAATGTTTTTCATCATTTTACATCGAGCTGGGAACTTTTATCTTCTTTACAATAAGTGACACGATCTTAACAATAATTCTGCATTTAGTAGTACATTGAGAGAACAGCTGATATACATTTATTTACAACATTTACAGCGAATAAGTTTAGCTAAAGATCATAGTCAATGTATAAGCTCTGTGCTTCCTAGGTAGGAAGAAATATAGCTAGAAAGTTATTGCTGAATTTGCCCAGTTCATTCAAACACGTACACTGTGTAATCTCAGTAAGATGCACTTTCGGGTTTTTGAATGGAAGCAGATTTTTCATCCTTAAATAACTTTTGAGGCAATGAATTTCAAATTGAAGAAGCTATATTACAGTAGGATGTCTCAGAGAATCCAGTAACGTATGGGGTGTAACTAATTCCAGGCTCCTTGAGGCTGGAGGGAACATTTGAATACAATTTATTTTGCTAGGCTTATTACAAGAATGGTTTGTAATAGCCTGTAGACTGATTGACTAGTACTTACCAGTGGGCATATGAACAGATAGAAAAAAGGTTCTAGTTTTATTCTGGTAATTACCTGCAATATATGCAATACTCCCTAATGTACCTACTTTCCTTGATAACTGTTATCTCAATTCTGCACTTTAAATATATTTTACAAGTATCACATTTTCTCTTGTTTTACACTATGGTTGTATCCCTCTCACATCCTTTGTTTGGATTTCCTTTTTAATATGTGCATGTGTCCCTAGATTACTTGTACAGTTAAAAAAAAGTAATTACTGTTGTTTGTACACTAATCTGCTTGTATATAACTGCACTTTCCTCATTAAGATTATCCTGACTTTTTATTTATGTAATTCAAGTCGTCCTTGTCTTGTATTGTGCCATCCATGCATGCTCACTTACTTTGATTGCTTGTACATACAATGTGTTGATATTTTGCACTTGAGTATCTGTGCACCTGTTTGTGGCTGCTAGCAGGTGTTCTGACCATGAAAAGGTGCTGCTGAATGCGTACGCTTGTTTAGCAGCTTACATATTCAATGAGCACATTAACACAAAGTGGATAGGCTTAGCATGATGTGTACATAAATGTTAACAAATCTCCAGGAATATTACCTTTTTTTTCTAAATAGAAACCACTTGAACTTTTGTTTTACCACATAAAACTCCAGAGTTAGTAGGCATACAAGCCAAAGACATTTATGTTGTTTGTGAAATGCAAATACTTTAAAAAGCTTTGTTTTATGCTGATCTAAGTTAGCTTGGACTTTTATTCTCACATTAATACAGCTGCTTTTAAAGAAACTCAAGTGTGTCAATTGCATTAATTCCACACTATATAGTATGTGTGTGTAGATGTCTTTACATATGTGTTACCTCATACGCTTTTGTTACTAAGAAATTACTTAAGAAAAGTAAATTTATAATCTACATAATTAAGGCAGAACTCTAGGATTGGGTCACTAATAAAAAGGCACTTCTGGAGCTATTCTTTGTATGCTCTCCCAGAAATCATAGCTTTTTGCAGGCATCTTTGTTTGTCCCATCTCCCAGTATTCATTTCAGTATGCATCACTATTTCTTGTTTATATGAAACTGAAGTAGTGAAACAACAGGCTGGAACAGAAACCATGCCTAGCCTAATGTGTGCTACCTAGTGTTGAGTCACGATTCGCATCCTTGGTGGGCATTTTTATTTCCCAGCTCTGCAGGCCCATTCATCTGTCACAGTAACAGATCCAGTAGCTACTTAATTAAGGGGATAAGAACAAGATGACAATGTGTGTCTGTCTCAGTGTGCTGAGCTGCCTGACACTGATTAAAAATTTGTTGTCTTACAGATGACACTGACAGTATAGCAGTTCCATAAAACACAATGACAAGGTGACTTCATTACAGTGGCAATGCAACCTGCCATTATCCATGTGTTTTCTTCTCCAAAGACAGATAAGCCCTTGTACATCATATTTTCTAAGTTGCAGAAATATCTGTTTCTTCTCTTTCTATGGAGTGTTGCTGACTTACTGAAGGATTAGCGTATTGCAACATATTACTGTGTATCCACTTTATATTGATTAGACTGTCAATTCTAGCTATTTCTCTATAATAATTATGTGTGAATGCGTGTATATGTGCATGCAGAAATATCTGTGTTTCTTCTCTTTCTATAGAGTGTTGCTGACTTACTGAAGGATTAGCGTATTGCAACATATTACTGTGTATCCACTTTATATTGATTAGACTGTCGATTCTAGCTATTTCTCTATAATAAGTATGTGTGAATGCGTGTATATGTGCATGCAGAAATATCTGTGTTTCTTCTCTTTCTATGGAGTGTTGCTGACTTACTGAAGGATTAGCATATTGCAACATATTACTGTGTATCCACTTTATATTGATTAGACTGTCGATTCTAGCTATTTCTCTATAATAAGTATGTGTGAATGCATGTATATGTGCATGCATGTTTGCATGTAAGTGTGTGTGCGCATAAGCATATGTGAATATAGGTGACACACATGCATCTCTATGAAATAATTATAAAAATCTCACAAAACATGCTCATTTCCATGATTAAACAGAGCATCTCCCCAATAATATATGCACATAATGGAAGTAATTATACAAGTAGAGAAAACATAATTAAACTCAAATTATATGTCTTTTTTTGGAAGATATTGTTAACTTAAGAGTTGGCAGTTGTACAAATAGCTTGATTTGTATTTACTAATGACTGTGCATATTGAATTATGCTCCAAAAGAAATTAAAGAGCCACATTTCTATTCAGAGTTAATAAACTTCAATATTATAGAGAGAAATAAAAGATTGCTTTCGACTATAAATTGCAGTAGCAGTGTTAGAGACAAAAGGAGGCAAAACTTTCCTAAATTCAAAATTATACTTTGCTGAGTCTTGGCGAAGTATTCCTTTACTGACTGTAGCTGAGAAGAATGTAGGTGCGTATGTGCCAAAACAAAACCTTTAAATTCTGTAAGAATAAATTGTAGCAGCCATATCTGCTTGAACATAATCCTGAAGGTTGCAACTGATGAACCAGTGGGACTCTGAGATTATTTAAATAGTACTTTGACACACTGCTCGTCTTTCAGATTTGCAGCCAGATTCTGCAATCAATGAAATGAAGGGCTGTAGAATGTGTAAGGAACTTAAAAGAAGGAAACATTTTAAGAGTCATTTTCCGATATAGTCAGCGGTGCAATTTATTTTTAAGGATTTTGCATTTTTTATTTTGGAGCATATTAAAAGTGATATCAGGGTAGAGAATGACTGAACTGAAATTAAAGTGACATTTTTCTTTTCTTGGTGGTTGGTATGTAAAACTAATGTTGTAATAAATGTATACTATGCCAATGCCATTTGATGTTACAGTTTTATAATGTGCAATGCAAGAGAGCATTATGTCTGTGTCTGGTATAGGATAGCACTGCATTTTGTTTTACTTGACCTGAATACACCAGAATACATCACATTAACATACCCACTGCTGGAGAATCACTGCTCATAGCCATTTTTCTAACTACCTGTCCTTCATTCTGACTTCTACTATTTTCAAACTGATGAGTTCCTGGTGTGAATCCTCAAAATATATACTATTTGCAAGGTCCTTGTGACTCCCATCACCCTTTGGAGGAAGACCTTCTTTCCAGCTTAAACTCTCCACTGTCACACATGTAATAACACCGTGGCCACTGTGGGCAGATGGCTAGCCCCCCCCCCAACAAAAATATGAAAAAAGTGTTGTCAAAAAAAATCACACAATTCTTAGGAGTAGTTATATTATGTGCCACAGATGAACAATAACAGTCCAACTTAGATCAGAAAAGCAGTGCACAAATGTATGTATCATTGTCTCATTTTTACAAGTATACCACCACATTATAACCACAAAAATGAATCCCTTGTCATATAGAAATTACTTCTTCCCAGAAATAACACTGAGGGTACCAGGAATGCCTAAGCATTTTACAAGAAGATACTAGTGTGTGTGTGTGTGTGTGTGTGTGTGTGTGTGTGTGTGTGTGTGTGTGTGTGTGTGTGTGTGTGTGTGTACAGATTTTTGCAAAGTATCCAGATTTTCATTAAAGACTGAAGTTAGAAAATAATGACAGACATTTGAGTTTCAGATTTCATACCCTTCAGAAAATTCATACTAATGCAAGACCTACTATTCTATTATCCTTCTAAGTTTATAAGAACAATATTTAAAATTGTCCTTATTTTTGGGCCTTTGTCCCACTTCTATTTATGGTTTTGTCCATATTTCTTGCTCTGAGATTGAGAGGTATGACAAATGTGTCAGGGCCATCACCGTCAGCTAGAGACATTTCAAATTGTGACATATTTGTTACTCCACTCCCCCAGGTAGTGACTCTGGATGTGTCCAATCAAGGCAAGGAGCAGTTATGCAGTGAAAGTGTGCAGAGTATCCCCCCATCCAAGGAAGGCACAAGTACTACAGTGGCTTTTTATCTGTCCTTGATTTTTCAGAATGTTCTGGTTTTCAGTCATATTTTTATACTGTTGATTTATGCTTCTGATTTAGAAAATGCATGTTGTTGCAGTACCTGTTGGTCTGTGTTTAATGACCATCAGGTAAGCTTGTCTGAGATGATAAGATGCAAGTAAGCTTTAATAAGCATACTGTTAAAGAATTACCAACATTGAAACCCTTTTTGTTGTTATCATGCAGAGAATATTTACATAACTAGATAACGTATAAGCCTATCATGTAGCCGATGCATCGAAATATTTTTTTTTTCTTTTACACTTCATTTTGCCTTGATTGGACTCTCATAATGATGGTTTGGCACCCAGGGCAGCATATTTAATTAAAGTCCCAGTTTTTGCATTTTTTAACATAGCCCCACCCCTTTCTAGTTGACCACACCCTGTCTTATTGGCCCACCCACTCAGCTGTCTCCTGCAGCCCCCCTTTGATTTGAAGTCACCAGCCGCCACTGCTCTCTTGTAATGTGGCCCATATCTCTATGATACCACTTGTCCTCTCTTCTGTTACATGTTTCTATGCTACATTATATATTACTTTACTACCCAAGTGCCTACTATTCCATATTTTGCATTTTAACTGTCTGTGCCCCTTCCTTCTCACTTTAATTGAGATGTACTTTTCGGCTTAGCACTAATCACTACTGTTCATGCACTAAGATGGTGCCTGCCTCTACAGCACAGAGCTGGTCTCTTTGTTACATCTTCTCCCGTACTCTAACACAGTTTTATGTCTTTCTACCTTATCCACCCCCATAAGTATTCATTATATCCCGCCCAAATCCTGTTTATATCTATATGTTGACTACTGGTATTGGTAACACTTCTAAGAACAATATCTGCAGCTCTATTTCATGTTATTATTCTGCCATTTTCCTGGCCTTGCTTGCTGCCCCCTACGCTGTCCTTTCTGATATATCACCAATGGCTTTGTGCACTACTACATGCCCAACCTTTCTTGTTGACATTCACTGTAGTTACCTTCTCTCATGCTTTATTCTGTTTAAACTTTCACTAAAATCTAGCACTTTCTTTCTCTTGTCTAGACTCCTCCTTTCCTACATGATTAGAAATAAAGAAAAGGGTCATGGCAGTGACTTTCTTTCCCAGAACTTATTTTAATTATTTGTCTTAAGTCCAACAGATTTCTATTCCTGTGACTACAAAGAGAACTTTATACGTATTTTATAATGTATGGTACTAACGTTAAAGTTTGTGGATATTTTTCTGCTGAATGATTCCTCAGTTTGAATTAAAAATGGGTCCTGTTGACATGATGAGTGTACTGTCACTGGAGGGGGTTAAATAAATAGGAACTTGAATGGCTGCAGCTTTGACTGGACAAAATAGCATGCACCTCTGTCAGTGTCATATCAGTCACTGTGACCAGCTTCAGCAATTTAATCATCATCCTCCTCTGCCTGACGGAACAGACTGCAACATATCAATGGCCTCATCTGTCATCTGATAATGTACTTTTGTGCTTCCTCACACTGAAAAATAGGATTTTGTTATTCAGAAGCCTTATCACTCTTGGTGTTCCTATCCTGAAACTCACTTCATCTAAATTTTATTTAAACAGTTTCCAATTCACACAGCAGTACAAAAGTTTTTGTATACTAACTAAACTAATACTAATAATATTAATACTACCAATAGTAGTAACTTTCTGGGATTCACTTCCACTGGTAAATACATCACAGGAATATATTATTCACTGGTCTACTTGTTATAATCAAGGTCACCCATGACAGTTGCTAATATGCTTTGACTTTTTCTGTCCAGAGATACAAGTATCCCACTCATAAGGAGCTATTTTTTCTTCTGTCTGCTATTTCTGTTCTGTAAGTCTGCTAACTTATCTCACTATTAGAGCTTCATTATTTTATTTTATTTTTTTTACCTCCATTCTTTCTATGACAATTTCTGAAGACATGTTAATCTAAATTCCTTAAACTGTTATAAGAATTACCGGATAACTTGCTACCAGTGCATGTCATAATCTTAAATTCTCTTGTTCTAAAGGGGTTACATTACGTGTGATCAGCATCTATTTTTCCAGTTCCCATCTCTCTGATCCTGTTTCACTGTCTGCTATTAATACTCTGTGAGTGCAAGAAGAGTAACAGAATTGTCAAAAAGAAAGACAGCTTTTTAGCAACACATTTAACCAGTCTCAGTTTTAAGGTTTTTCCAACTCAAGTTACAAATGAAGCAATGTTTCCAAGTTCAAGAATAGACAGTAATAGTCAGAGAGCTGTGAAGGTGGGTCTTAGAGTCACCTGCTCAGCTTACCTAAGCCTGAGTCACTATTGCTTAAGGATAGTAGCGTAAGGTGGCAGCTGCTTGTATGATGTTTCTCACTTCACGTATCGGTGAGATCATAGTGGTGGTGTGTTAGTGATAACTGAGTGACTCAGTGTCAGAGCCTGCCAAATGAAAAGCATGGCATGTCTTATGCTACCTGTCAGCAGTCACTCCTTTACTTAGGTACAGTGATGTCAGGATGAGAAAAATAAAGTAAAGTGCATGGGGGAGGGTCAAAGTTTTCTTCATAAGGAATATGGAGGCAGGAAGGGACAGCCTCTCTTCTACAAAAAAGCACATTTTTATATATGCATGTCATTTGCAAATAATATAAAGTTCAAGCACATGTTTTGCAAGAAAGTGTTTCCTGAATTTGTCACATTTATGAGATATTTTGTCAAACAATATGAGCTTGTATATGTCAAGGACATATAGTGAGTCTTTGCAGTTGAAGGAACAACAAATTTCATGGATAGCAATTTCCTTGAGCAGAGGAGCTTCCAGCATATAATGGGGAGCAGTAGCTAGAGAGGACTCCTAAGGGGCATTACAGACTCTGAAAACCATACTCCTAGATACATCACAAGGATGCAGTGTTAGTTATTTTATTTTAATGACATCTAGGCAGGTGCCTTTCCTCAGGGTTTAATGTGAATTCAGTTGTTCGGTCTTCTGCTACAATACATTTAAATTCTGTTTCTTCATTCATTAACTAGCATATCCCTAAGGTAAAACTTGTGATTCAACAGCATTGTCTGGAGAAATTAGTTGCTCAATGTCACAAAGTATGTAGATGTAAGAAATCAAACCAAGCTGCTCTCGTTTGCAGCTCGTAACCTTAACCCCATGTGCTATACCACCAGACTGTTGCCAGAATAATAATACAAGTGACAGAGACTTTCTTCTTTACTATATCATTAGTGGAACTCCTGGCACAATTTTACTGCAGAATGCTATGAATAAGGTAAACTTGCATAGTAATTCCTGATGTATGCATGAATGTACATCTGTTTTGGTGGAAAAAGTGAATACTGTAATAGTTTTAATAAAATATATGATCTTGGCCTTTGTTTTAACAGTATGGATAATTTGGACACATCACGATTGCCATGTGTTTTAGAGATACTGATTGCAATATTATATGAAATAATTGTCTGAGTTTTGCTACTTATTGAATGAATGATTCTCTTAATTGCAAGTCCTGCAAATATGAAAAATAAAGTACAAATAAATATGGGATTACAGCAAATTTCAAAATTTTCTGTAATATCATAATGTCTTTTTTTGTTGGGGAGATTTATCCCCATTCCCTTGATATCTATCTCTGTCTATCTACTCGTACACGCAAACACACACACAAACATATACATACAAACACAAGCACACACACACACACACACACACACACACACACACACACACACACACACACACATATATATATATATATATATATATATATATGGATTCCTATTACAAGAACGAAAGTTCACTACTTCGAACTTGTAATAGGAAGCCTCACTTCAGTGAAAGTTCACTTTAATGAAAGTGAACTTTTGCGTAAGTGCACTTCACCGAAAACACAGCAGCACAGTGGAGGACATAAAAAACAAGCTATGTCCTCCACTATGGTGCGATAGTCATGGACCTTAAGGTTAGGGCACGGGATAGGGTAAGGGGATAGTTAGTAAAGCTATCCCCTTACCCTAACTCATGCCCTAACCCTAAGGTTTGTGACTATCGCACCATAGTGGAGGACATTGCTATGTCCTTCACTGAGCTGCAGTCATCACAGACCTTAGGGTTATGGCACGGGTCATGGTAAGGGGATAGCTCTATGGGCTATCCCCTTAAAATGACCCGTGCCCTGACCCTAAGGTCCGTGAGTACTGCACGGAAGTTCAGTACAACACCCGTTCATTGTACTGAACTTCGCGTAAGTGCACTTTCGATTAAGTGCACTTTCGCTGCAGTGAGCATTCCATGCACTTTTTCGAATTAGTGAAAATTGATCTAGTGTATGGAACCTATATACACACACATATATATATATATATATATATATATATATATATATATATATATATATATATATATATATATATATGTGTGTGTGTGTGTGTGTGTGTGTATATATATATCTATATATATATATATATATATATATATGTGTGTGTGTGTGTGTGTGTGTGTGTGTGTATATATATATATATATATATATATATATATATATGTATATACACACATGGGCCCACTGAAATCCATCAAATCTGTCATTGATTGATATCTGTTTAGTTGACAAAATAGGGTCAGCTACACATAGTTGACAGGTATGCGAGACTGCACATTTTTTTGTGGTAGGGAAATATGTCCTTTGGCCGAGATTGTTTGATCTCGGAGTAAGCATAGATATAATTAGCAGCTGGTGTGGGGGTGATGTTTTATTTTATTTCTTTAAATTAAAGTTTTGCATTTGCATGAGAAAGATGCTCGGCACATGTGTTGTAGAGTGGTGACGTTTGCAAAGTCAACTTTCTGAGGTTGATTTTTGTAAACGTCGATCTTTGCATGTTTTGTTTACTTTCAGTACAGATATGTGTATGTATATAAAACTCTGATTTGTCTATGTCTTGCAGTAAGGGTAATACTGCCCCTGTCCAAGAGGGACACGGGTGTAGCAATACTAACTATATTATGGGAGGCCAAAGTTTAGGACAGTGGTAAAATAATATTCTTAGTGAAATCAAACAAATAAATGAATTAATAACTAAAAGCTGTTGCATCAGTTAAAGGCAACTGTTTGCATGCATGCATGCATAAAACTGTTTTTAATTAACTCTTACTGAACCTAATACTACTATTAGTTTTGAGGACCAAGACTCACCTCATTTCTATTAATAGATAGGAAATTCACCATGTTCATAACATCCCAGATCTAGGACAATTATCTGAGGATTTTATTCCTTAATAGTATCAGTCAAATGACAGTAAACTGAGAAAAGTATGAAACTCCTACTTTATGTGGTGGTTGGACCTACATCCCTATCCCTTCTATCAATTCTTTGTAAATAACGTAAATCATTGATGACTGAAATTTTCAGTTGTCTTCAGTCACAGCACTAGCTACATTTTTGTTATAAATTGCTCTACTGTGCTACAAAATTATTTCACAGAATATCTGCTTCATTTACTGCCCCCCCCATTCAAACATCACCTCTGCACCCCCCCCCCCCCACTCATTGCAGCTGCTGTTGATGTGGGAATATGTAATCTGAACTGTTACAGGATGCTACCTGCTCTCTCAGTACTTAAATCCATTCATGATTTAAGTTAAAGGAAAAAAGAACACTTCTAAAAATGAGTTACCATAGCTTCTCAGAACTACTTTGCTCAAGCACTTCTGTTATTTCTGACCCTAAGTCTGGGAAAAGAAACACTAGTTACCACACAACCCTAGTTACCACCTACCTATTACCTTCTCCTGCTGTCAAGATTGCCCTGCCATAAAATAAATGAAATGGTTAGAAGTTGCAAACAACCATATCCACTTACAACTAATCAGTGCCCATATTCTGCTCTACCATCCTGATAAATGCCCTGACCTTCAAAATACTCTCCACTACCTCTTCCCCACAAAACCTTTCAGATCTAATAATTAGTCTCTTCAAAATACCAACAGATTTATAAACTCTGCAGGGGACTCGCTGTATGCTATGTTGCAAAAATCTAGATCATCATCCTTGTCCACCTAAGGCTTATCTCCCAACTTCATAATTTCAAACTTTCAAACCTCAATACTTTACTCTGTAACTGTGACTGTACCCCACTAAAAACCCACCCACTTGACCAGGCTGTAGCATATTTCAACAAAACATTTCTACAACACCTAGACACTGTCGCTCCATTGCACAAAATCAAGATTAGAACCTCTACAAGCCCCTGGCTCAGTAAAGAAACCAAACAAATCCTCAAGTCCAGAGACACTGCCTGGCTTTACTAGCAAAAAAAATGAAGAAACACAGCGCCTAACTAAGTACCAAGAACTGCGCAACCGTGCAAAAAAATGCATTAAGCTGGACAAAAAAATCCTACTACACGACATTACAAAATAAATACCAACACAACCCCCCAAAATTTTGGAAAAAATGCAAACCAGCTACTAAAACTCACCCAAAAGGCTACCCCCAAACCAACCACCCCGACACTAAAGTTCCCATCAAAACACAAGTCAACTCACACTTTGTGAACTCAATTCTATCCTTAGTATCACAGGATAGGTCCTACCTCACTACCCCCCCCCCCCCACAACACAAATAGCACTAATACAAGCTTTACCCTCAAAACAGTTTCCACCATTTCAATCAAAAGCATGCTCTCCAAACAAAAACCTCATCTACAGCAACCGACCTACTCTCCAGCTATTTCTTGAAACTCACAGCAGATGCTATTGCTATCCCAATCTCCATTCTCATAAACAGATCAATTGTTGAAAGCTATATCCCATGTTACACCCATACATAAAGGTGGGACCTCCACTGAACTTAATAACTACAGACCCATTGTTTTACTCTCCCCCCAGCCAAAATCCTAGAAAAATGCATCCATACCCAGGTGCTAAAATATCTCCTAGACAGCAACATCCTGTCACCTACTCAGCATGGTTTCAGACCTACCCCTAGTACCACTACAGCCCTCCTCTGCTTTCACAGACACAGTAAACCATCTCAAAAACTAAGGCCTGCAGGTGTCAACTCTTTTTTTGGATATGTCCAAAGCATTTGACACAGTCTCACACCAAATCCTGCTAAACAAACTAAACCAATATAACCTATCAAATTCCACTCTTACCAGCTTCCAAAGATACTTAACTGACAGGTACCAAGCTGCGAAATGGGAAAATTATCTCCCTCCTCAGCTGCCCATAATTATAGCAGTCCCACAGGGATCCATCTTAGGACCACTACTATTCATAATCTTCACAAATGACCTCCATACCTCCACACAGCATGCATCTATCATTCAGTATGCAGATGACACTACCTTAATCTGTGCTGCACAAAACATTCCCACCCTCCTGCAAACAACTCAACTAGCATTCTCTGACATTGAAAACTACCTTACCAAAGCCCAACTTATCCTCAATCCAAAGAAAACTCAGCTTATGATTATAACCAGTTCTAACAAAAACACTGATAACAGTCAATTCACTATCTACTCCACAAATGCTATTTCAGTCGCTCCAGTGGCACAGGCTAAACTATTGGGAATAACCATAGATTCCCATCTAAAAGTTGATAGTCATCTTAACGTAACTATTAAAAAAGTACATGCCAAACTGGGGTCACTCTACCGTATCAAACCATTTCTTACCAACAACACAAGATCAGCAATTGCTCACTCCCAACTTCTATCCACCCTACTCTATGCATCTCCCATTCTGACTAATCTCAACAAAACCGAACTAAGCAAAATGGAAGCCTGCTATAACAGAATTGCCTGCTTTGCTGCAAATTGCTCATATAGAACTCATCACTGTACTGCTTTGAGACAGCTCCACTGGCTTGAACTGCCCAGCCTCCTAACCTACAATCAGCTCTGCCTCTGTCATTCTATCTATTACCTCCCCAATAAGTGTCCCACCCTCAAAAACCTAGTAGAACATCACTCAGCCAAAAGGCCTCTTAGATCATCAAGCAAACTACTACTAGAAGTCACCAACAGCTACAATAGCTTTGGAGATGCACTATACAGTAGTTCAGTGCTTAAAAAATATAACTCTCTCCCCACCAGCATACAAAACACATTGTCCAAAGCCTCCTTTGAAAACCTCATCAGGCAACATCTCAAGCAAAGCTG